>NW_008685464.1:10250-54733 GCF_000695815.1 Acanthisitta chloris
ACTAGGTATCACAGCCAGTTTGAAGGCTGGCCAAGCCACATGCCCTTTGGTATCTTCTTAAATGGAGAAGCCAAATTTGCAATTTGCTTGAAAAATATGTCTGGGATTTAAATATTTTCAGATCTACTTTGAATGTCAACTTTTGGCATGTTTACTTCCCAGCTGTGAACCACAGCATAATAGTGAAGTGATAAAAATGGCGAATGAATTAGACAAATCGCTTTGGTCACTTAATAGACTTTCAGACAATTTCTGACAAGCTAAGATTATAAATCACAGGGGGTTTTAATCCTAGTGCTGTGAAAAAGCTCCTTTTCAAATCCACTATTTTATGTTTTTAATTTCAATTTTTTAAAATAACTTGATTGTTTGTACATGACTGTCTTTCTTATATTTTCCTGATTTAAGTTTTGAATCATTTGCTTTAATTCTAAACCATAATTTACCAGCAATAGCCTTGCTGTCCTCAATTTTCATGGTTTCCATCACACACTGGTAAAAGTTGAGGCATCCAAAAATATATTGACTCACAGTCTAGGTATTTGGTAAATGATCTGCATCTTTCCTTTCAGTTTTTCATTGCCTAGGTATGTGTGACCATTCTCCACATAGCTGTCATTATGCAACAATAAAGTCTTCTTTAGAACATACAAATGAAAAGCCAAATGAGAAAGACCAGATGAACAAAGCGGTTGGAAGGACAAGTTTCCACATGAAATTTTCCTCTATAAAATTTACCACTGTTTTAATTAATGTTGCCATGCTCATTAACAAATTGCCCCTTCTATTGAAAGACAAGTATGTAGTGTAGCGGCAGTGTGTGCCCCCTTAACCTCTGTTCTTAGCAAAATGAGCTTCGCTTACACTGTGTATGTTTGTTCATTTCGCTCATTTATGTAAACTTCAGTGTTCATGCCAAAATTAAAGAGCAAGTGTCTTTGACGGAGAACAGTTGTTTAAAGAATGTGTCTTGAAAAGTCACTGAATTATAAAAATATAAAGTAAAATAGTTGTGCTGCTGGGTGCTGTCTAATTTACTGCTGTGTGGAAGAACTATAATTTCATATGAACATGAAACAGCTGAAGGGCTTTGATTATTCTGATAGACCTAGTGGAGATATAAAACCTACCAAAAAAGTAGTCACAATGCAAACTGTGAATATTTTACCCAGATGCTCAATTTGAACTAATTATTACATGCTAGCAGACATTTTAATGAGTTGCTTAAACACATGGGACAGTCCTTATTCATTTGTCTTCTAAATTGGTAATATCTCACTGATGTTCATCTATTGCTGCTAGTTAATGCTGATCAAACTGAATACTAAAATATAACTAAGAATTAATTTACAGGTTTTCTTGCTTTAACCAATCCCAATAGATGTGTCAACAGGTGACTTTATCCTAGGCAGCTTGAGTTACCTTTAATGGGAGTTTTTTCCAGGTTGGTTCTTTTAGTCAATAGAGATACATAGTCAACTTCAGAAGTGATTTATCCTACTCCAAAATCAGTTTTGAAGGAAAAAGAATGTGATGAGTTATATGCTGAAAATGCTTATCTTCCTCTGATGACTGTTGAGAATACCTAGACCAAGAGTAGTCTAGTAAAGAGAGAATAAATGTTCCTTGAGCGTCTAATCCCACTCACAAGTGTAGAGAGATGCACATCTAGACAGCACTTACCATGCCCATTTAGATATTATCTTAGATCCTTTTTGTTTTCTCTATTTGCTTTAGAGGTAGCCCAGTTGACTGTTGCAAAATTAATGCTTGACTTCTAGATAGCTAAATTAGGTGAGATGAATCACACCTTGACTTGTATTCTGAGGCAGAGTTAAAAATTTAAGTAGTAAAAATTTGCCTCTCCCTACTCATTAGCATAGGCCTCTGCTTTTAGTCTGCATGATTATGAGGTGAGTTTTCCTTTATAAGCCTGCAAGGAAGTATGGTTATTACAAAGGCAACCAAATCAAGATGTATGTTATTCTCTTCCCACAGGCATGAGGAGTAGGGTTTTGATTTTCAGTGATTTATATATAGCGGTAGGTTAATCCACAGAAGTTCAGGTTCTAACCACAAAGATTTCCTTGTGTAAATCTGAACTGGCATGTGTCGGAATACAATGATATGGAATCACATAGCCAAGAACAGCTTGTGCCCTGGTGACCAGTACTGGAATGGGAGTAGAAATATGGTAGAATGGTAATTATCTGAGGTAGTATTACACTGTCTCTCTGCACAAACAGTCTTATAAAGACAGATTCACGCTGTCTACAGACATCAGCTGCCTTTTCCTAATATGGTCATTCTTGGCTTGCCTGAGTTGGAAAAAATGGGCTGGATCGACACATAAAGCTGGAGAGATGTCCCCACACCTATATTATGTAAATCATCCTCAAATTAATTAATATCTCCACATTGCTCAAAGCTGTTTTCAATGAAGAGTTCTGCTGACAAAATTTACCAAGTGCTAGCAGATTTTAACTTTTTTAGTTCTGAATAATTTACACTTGGATTTTTTTGGTTTCAGGTAACATTGTCAGTATACTCATGTAGCATAACCTGATAAAAATCAATAAGCTCAGTCTCCTCTTGTGATATACATTTCTCTTTTGTGTTGTAATACTCTTTATGGATATATCTACTGAATGCTATTATTTAATGTCCTGTGGCAAGTCTTGGTGAAGTGATCAAAAATGGAAAATACTCAAAAATGCATTGGGCCATAGAAGATTGTTGAAAAAGCTCAAGTACTCTCAGGTGTGGATATAATATCAATTACACCGGCAGTGATTGATACTTCTCAAATACTACTATGGAAATTAATGTCTTCTGCAGTGTTTATAACTCTAGCTTCTATTTAAGCTAACAATGATCTGTTCTTATGGAAAACTATGGACAACTGCTTACCACTTTTCATTCAGTTCTGCATGACAGATGGACAGCCAAGAAATCCTTTCACTTGCCAAGCAGGTATCAAAGTTGTTCAGTGTGAGGTGCTACATCAGTGAACTAGTCAGCACTTACAGCAGGCTATGCTTCCAAATAAGTTGATACTATAAGACAATTATGTTGTTAGACAGATTTGTCTAGTTTGGGACTAGAAACTTTGCAAAAAGTAGGTGACTTTCTAGCGGAATGCTAGCTGATGAAAGAATGTTCCTTCATGTAGAAGAAAGATAATCTTTCTGAAACATGACAGAGATATAAAGGAGTGACTAAACCTTAATTATATCAGAATTACTTCATTCATTCGCCAGAAATTGCAGTGAGTTTAGTAACTGTTGATGCAAATATGTACTTATGTAAATATGGAAGGGAAAGTATTACTGGTTAATTTATGTATTTACAGAGGTCAGATTAAAAGCCAGATCTTACTAAGGGTTGGGGGGGTTTATATATAATGGATGATGGAAAGTGAAAGCATTAGTGACTTGTGTGACTTTTATGGCTGCATTGTTAATTTAAAATATGCTTTCGGTAAGTAATTTAAAGCAAGGAATATGATTACAGAGAAGCTTTGTTTCCCTGGAGATCTCTGAAGAAATGTCTTGACTGTGAGATCTTTGAAGAACCAGAAAGAATCACTTGTAGGCCTTCTGACTTTGCCTGTTTGCTTTTTGTTTCTTGGCTACACTATTTTTACCCAGAGAAAGAAATATTTTTTCAAGACTTTCTCTTGGTTTCTTTCACTTTCAGAAAAAAGTGAGATTTTTCTATTTCCTTGTAACAGTGACATCCAGAGGTGTTTGCTCTGAAGTACTTTAATACTATTTTTAGCTTCTACATAAAAATCTTAAAATAAGTTTCTAGACAATCTTTTCTTAATTATTAATTCACCAGTTTTAGACATGTACTGTATCCTCAAAAAACTTCCAAAATAAAAATCTCTCTTGCAGTAGCCAACAGGGTATCATGTAAGGGGTGAGAAAAGCCAGACAGCAGAAACCATTTGTGAAATTTGCTTTTACCTATTAGCTAGAATTCTCAGAACCTCTTCAAGTTTCCTGAGAATTCTTCAGACTAGAGGCTGATCCAGGACTGACACTAAATCTTTACTGAGTACACAATGATTCAAGGAATCCACATGTGTCTAGGATTCATGCCAGAATCTGTGCTTCTGCATAATTCCTGGCTCCTCCTCTTGCTGAGGAAGCTGCGCGGCTTTCATAGTCTTTGGATTCCTCAAAACAGTAGGCAAATAGACTTCTTTTTGTCTAAGCAAATCTCTACAGATTCATTAAAAAAGCTATTTGTCAATCCAGAATATTTTATGATTTCTTGTTCTTGGTTAATTTTTTGAGAAAATGCTAAAATAAATTTAATATCCAATATATTATTAGTCTATATTTGGTAACTGTTAATATAGTTTAAATATTATTTTTACATATCAAACATACTTTACATTATGTATATATGAATGTACTTACATTCAGTTTGGAGTCTGCAATGAAGTCTTAGATTGGGATTTGCAATGTTGCAAAATTAATTACTATACAGAGGTACGAATGCTATATAGTTTTTCCAGTATGCTGATATTAGTTGGTATTTTTGAGTGAATTCTCAAATAAAAATACTTTAAAAAAAAAAAGACAAAAATTTGTCAAAACTGTTGACAAAGTATGACTTACATTGTTACAGATTTCATTTGTCTTAAGTCATGGTCTTCCAAGATTTTGCATTTCACAGCTAAAATAAACAGCTTCTCTACACTGCTATTTTATGTTTGCCTAAGAAGATATTGTATTTTACTAAAGGAGAGCTTATCTTTTTGCTTTCTTGAAAAAAAAATAAATCTTGCAGCCCACAATGTCATAGAAGTCTGCTCATTTTTTCATAAGTATGTCATGGCATGTGCATTGTTCATTTGGACTTAGTGAAACCAAGTTCCATGAAACTATATCTCATTCTGTGTTTGTTCTTACCATCTCTACTCATAGGATACGCTCTCCATCCTCTGATCATCGCATTTCTTCTCTCTTGCTTTTGTTCTTCAAATATCTTTTTCTTAAAGGAGAATGGCTGAACTGTGCAGAATTCCAGGTCGGGTACATTTCTTTCTGCTCTAGAAACATGTTCCCAGAGAACACTTGGATTGAGCTGTCTTTTCCATGTTGCATCACACTAACAGCCTTACTCATTGTCTTACTGAATCGTTCACTGTGTCTTTAAGTCTTTAGCAACTGGTGATTTCTTAGTATATAGAAAAAATTCTTTTTATTTATGACTGTATTCGGGACCTTTCATTTTTTGCTGTTGACTTTATATCACTTATTCCAGTCCCAGAGGTCATCCCTTCCTCTGAATTTATGATGGCTCATAACCTTGTACCAGGCTTTTTCTGCCAGTCACAGGTGAGACATCATAATGAAACAGTCCTTAAGGAGCTACTTTAGCAATGTCCCATGCACTGTTGATTCCCTCCTCCTCCCTTTTAAGTTCTACCTTTGTTAGTTCTTCACCTAGCTGAGAAAATTAATGTTGAATGTGTAACTGTGTTAAATGCTTTACTGAGATCTGAAGTATTAAATCTAGACCTAAAGGTATAAAGTCTACTCATTTGTTTATCCTCTAGCTGTAAATATCTTCTGCCTGTGGATGGATAGTCTTTTTCATCAAGTTCTGGAAGTATTTGAAACTTTATCAATGATTAATTTAAAACTGTGATATTGCTTGCAATGAAGAATTATGCAATGAGGGAAGACCTATAAACAAGTACACGTTTTCATCTGTAATTTCAACAAGTCAGAGTCACTTCTAAAGTCATTAAGGACCATAAGTAATTAACTATGTCCTGGAAGGAAAATTTCTAGAGTTTAAATTCAAGTTCTTAAATTTTCACTGTCTTTTCTATTTGAACTTTAATTCATGTATTGAATCAGATATTCATTTTTTCATCCTGCAACCTAGAAGAAGGAAAATTTTCTTTCCATATCTTCATAATTCAACTGATAACTGAATGACTAAGATTTGTATTTCAAATATAATCACAAACATCATTTTAAAATAAACTGTATCTGCAATTTCTTGGCAATAATAATAAACTATTCATGACAGAAGGTGTTATGGAACATAATGGTAAAACATTTTGAAACAGTCAATGATTTCTCAGGTTTGACTGGGTAGGTCATAGGGCATTCACTCTCTGGAAATACAGCGTATGTGCAAAACAAGTGCACACCACCAAACTTAAAAGAGTAATTTGCAGTTTGGTTCTCTATCTTATGATCTGCTATCTCAGCTAGTGAAACTGTGGTGTTACTTTTTATCCCTTTTTTTTTTTACAAAGACACTCAAGCCTTTGAAAGTAGAGACTGGGTCACCAGATATCTCTTTACAAATTCCTCTCAATTTACAAAGACCTCAATGCAGCACTAAAGCAGCACTGATACTTATCTGGAAATGAAGACTGACCATTTGTAGAAGCCTGACATTGACATTGAAGGATCTTCTGAACCATTTTATAATGCTTCAGGAATAAAATAAAAAAATAAAGACCATATTTCCCATTGAGTACCAGAAGTTCCCTGTCAGACACCTTAGGCAACATTTTCCAAACTTCTCAGCATCCAGCACTTTCTGGAGTGAACAGCAAGAACTGCTTGTTGAGAACCTGGCACTATCTGCTCCAGAGCTGCACTACTTCCATTTTATCCAGGCTGGAATATCATACATGCAGAGCAAAGATTACAATGCAATAGCCATCAGGCATAAATCTGTGTTGTGGTTTAACTCAACACATAGTTAAACACCACACAGCCACCTGCTCACTTTCCCCACCTCAGTGGGCTGGGAGAAAGACGGGATTAAAAACATTTCATGGGTTGACATATAGAAAGTTTATTAGGACAGAAATTGAACAGAAAATTCAGATGATAATGATAGCAATGGTGATAATGATGATGATAATGATGATGATAATAGAATATACAAAATAAATGAGGCACAATGCAATTGCTCACCACACACCTAACAAAGTCCAGACAGTTCTCAAGCCATGGCCCATGACCAGCTTTCCCTCCAGCTGATCTGCTAAGCATGACAGCATATGGTATGAAATATGCCTTTGGTCAGCTCAGGTCAGCTGTCCTGGCTGTGTCTCATCCTAGCTTCTTGTGCCTCCCAGCCTCCTTGCTGGTGGGATGGGGGGAGAAGCTGAAAAAGTCCTTGGCTTGGTATAAACACTACTTAGTAACAACTAAAATATCAGTGTGTTATCAATATTATTCTCATCCAAAATCCAACACTCAGTCCTGTACTAGCTATTATACACCTATAGGCTAGACAGAGAAGTCATTGAGAGCAGCTCTGTAGAGGACTTTTGAGTGATGGTTGATGAAAAACTCAACATGAGCTGGCAGTGTGCACTTGCAGCCCAGAAAGCCAACCAAATCTTGGGCTGCATCAAAGGAAGTGTGGCCAGCAGGTCAAAGGAGGTGTTACTCCCCCTATACTTTGCTTCTGTGAGACCCCCACCTGAAGGACTGCTTACAGTTCTGGTGTCCCCAACATAAGAAGGACCTGGAACTGTTGGAACAAGTCCAGAGAAGGGCCACGAAGTTGGTAAGAGGACTAGAGCACCATCCCTGCAGAGATAGGCTGAGAAATTTGGAGCTGCTTAGCCTGGAGAAGGTTATGTGGGGTCCTCATGGCAACTTTCTAGTATCTGAAGGAGTCTGACAGGGGAGCTGTAAAGGTGCTCTTTGTTAGGAACTGTAGTGATAGGACAAGGAGTAACAGGTATAAATTGAAAGAGGATAAATTTAGATTAGATATTAGGAAGACATTTTTTAATGTGAAGATGATAAGATGCTGAAACAGGTTGCCTGGGGAGGTTGTGGATGCCCCAACCCTGTCAGTGCTCAAAGCCAGGTTGGATAAAGCCATGGCAGGGAGGGCTGGGACAAGATGATCTCTAACGTCCATTCCAACCCCTTAACATACTATGATACTAGGAAGAAAATTAACTCTATCCCAGCAGAAACAAGGAGGGTCAGGTGGTGGGTTGGTTATTTCATAGCTGATTTTAGAAATCAGCATTCAAAACTTGACACACTCCTGGATTATTGCTGTCCAAAATTTTGATAAGGAAAGTACAGGGACCGTAGGTATGGATGAAATAATTTCCTACATGGAAAATTCTGTGGGGAAATCTATCATATCAGTGTGCTCTTGCCATGATGTGTGCTGCCAGAACCCTTTTGTGTAAGATATGAAAGTAAGAGAGTCCCACATGATTAGGAAAAGCCCCAAGGTACTGTTTCTTACAACACAAGTAGTAGTCTTCAAAACTGAGCTATATTGCAGTGTAGTCAATGAGCACTTAAAAGTCTCCAGGAGTTTCAGTTAAAAGAATTTGGGTCCCTTTCCTGCTCCACACAACCCTCCAAAATGTAGCCTAGGCTCTCCATTTCCTCACAATAGCTGTGTTTCCATAGTGAACAATGTACAAACTCTAGAGAATATGATGCTATGCTGAATATAGATCACTATTAATCATTAGGGACCTATAGCTCTAAAAATGGTACAATCACATTCTGTCAGTTAAAGTTTACATGGAAAACAGTGAGACTACATATTCATTCCAATTTGTTAAATATGTGTCTAGTTGTAGAAGATGCCTGGATTTTGCCAGAATTTAACTTTTCATTTTTGATCTCCTCAGGGGAATGCAAACCAGTGATTTTTTTTTTCCAATGCTAAAGTTGTTAGATCCCAAGTTTCATACTGACACCTTTTCAGTGACACTGTGTGAATAGTTTAATCATTTCTTTCAGTTGAAAAACCAACTCCATTAGAGTGCAGTGTCACAGAGGACCAAGATCAGCTGTTAAAATCACTGTTGAGCTCATGTAAATTGTTATAAAAGTTCTTTCACTCCTTCTGTATTTAAACTCAGTTATGTACACTCAGTAAATACATCCAACCTCTCCTTTAGATGCTTGCTCCTACTAGGGCTATGGAAGAAGGTTTCTCTGTAAGCAGTCTTTTATTCTTGGAAATGTTCCAACTGCTCTGAAAATGGCAATTATTAATTCACTGTGAAAAAAGCACCACTTCTATCCCAATATTCTGATTAATTTTCTTACAGTTTCTAACCTGCTGTTTCTGGCAAAAGCCTTTTCAATAAAGTGAAGGCTGAGTACTTTTGAGGCAGACTTTGACAAAATTAGGAGCCATATATGACAAGTTTCAGTTGGTGCTTAAGCTAGGGGATAGACCACAACGACTCTATTTGGTAGCTTGAGTCTAGATTGACAAAAGTGTATTTAGCTGCTTGACTCCCCTCTAGGGACTAATCACCCCTGGGAGTTTGGCACCTCACATCTCCACAGAGCAGGCCAATGCACACACTAGCATTGCACTCAGCTGGCTGAAATCACAAAACATGGCTGGCATGTGCTTAAGAAGTTCCTGGCAAATACAGGCTATTACTCTGCAAACTGAAAGTTTGTTCCTGTCTTCAGGATCTCCAAGACTGTAGAAACTGCAGCTACAGCCTAAGCATATGGATGGGTTGCAAAACTGGAAGTCAGCTGCCTAAGGAAAAGGTTTTCTTTGTCAAGACTTATTCCAGGATAAATTTGAAATAGCTTATGCTTCCTTTGCTGGGCAGGTGAGCTACCTGGAATTGCCTGGTATTCTTGCCTGAGGCTAAGAAACACAGCTGGATGGCTGATGGAAAGCTGCTGACACACACTAATTGGTTAGTATACTCAGAAGTGCAACTGTCATCTATTCATTTGGAGTTTGACCAAAATCAACACAAAACTATCTTTACAGAAACTAATGGGCTGCCTGCAAGTAGTATTGCAACAAAAATAAAGAAAATCCATTCCTTAGGCACCAACTTGGGAAATCCCAATTCCAGCACTATCTAACCCCTGCAGTAATCTCAGGCAGTGCTTTACTCAGATCCTCAGATGTACACATCACTGATTTTGCATGGGTATCTAAACAGCTTTGACAAATCTGCCCAGAATGCCTCTGTGCCCAGTGCCAATTCTGTTGAATGGGTTATTAGAAAAATCTTCTGTTATAGTAGTGCTGCAGGACTAATGAGGTCCTGTGTTACTGAGTGCACTATGAATAGCTGAGAGAGATAACAAAGACAGATTATTGCTCAGTTGAAGAGTATTTAAAGAGAAAGTTTCCTTGTCCTTTAGAAACTCCCGGAGTGAATCCAACTGGTAAAAGCAATTCTGAAATACTACAGTATTCAGTTTCTCTCCTTAATATCTTTCAAGATTCAAGTGCTTGTGTTATTTGTATCCTACCTCAATTTTTGATAAAGTGGATTATGAGATCCTGCCTGTTTCATGACTGCCTGATTGTATTAAGTTGTGGCAGTGAATTCCATATGCCTTTGCTTAGGCTCCACAAAGCTGTTCCATTGCTGCCTTCTTATATGCACAGAATGTAATATCCTTGTGGTATATCATAGTTTTTTTGTTTGCTTGTAGGTAAAGAAAAACTTTTATATTTGTATTTTGAGGTTTACTGATATGCCCAGTGAGGCAGAGAGCATTCCTGTATATAACTTAGTTCAAAAACAATTGCATATCATCCTTTCTGACACTTGTGGGGTTTGAGTTACCAGATCAAAGCTCAGAACAGATTTTGTTCTTTGTGGTTGCTTCACTCAGTCAGAAATAATACGTAAAACACCTTTAGGGTACCTTCAGTGGAGCACAATTGCATTGATTGGAGAGATATGCATACTTTTGTGAGCATATTTTGTGAGCATACTTGTGCAGATTTCAAAGTGTAAGGTATTCAGACCAGAGTTTTCCTGGAGTGATACCACTGCACTACATGGGCGTACACATTCCTGTATACCTGGAGAGACTTCCATGGGCTGTGAGTATAGTTAAGACAGAAGAACTGTCAATATTATTAGTGGAAAATGAAAGAGAAATATGTTGGAAATCTAGCATGAAGCCTATTAGAGCTGCATTTAGTGGGTAACCAGGAGGGTACAGGAGAGGACAAGATGTTTCCTTTCTTCTCTATTGATCCTGATTGTTGCTATCTGAAACAGTGAACATTCTCAGAAGAAAAGGTTGCTATCAGTGTGTGTGGTGGTCTGCCCATTTTAAGAACAGTCAGAAATCCATGGTCTGGTGAAGGATTTTCTCATTTGTTAAAGTGTTGTAGTAGAGCTAGAAGAGCTGGCAATGAAAAGAAAGAGACTTGCAGACACCACTCATTCCAGCCAGCCATGTGCCCAGTTGCCATTGACAAAAGGGAGCTATTATGTCAATTTTATTAAAGGAGGGAAGTCTTCTGCAAAACTCATCAGGTTTTGAGGTTTTGGGGGTTGAGACAACAGGGGTACTTTCTAAGGGACGGGGAATCAATTGGCTATTTTTCACAATGACACCTATGTACCCAGAGCTTGGAGTTAGTGATTAAAAAACTCTAAAGAGTGACATAATTAAGTTGGCCTCATTTCCAATGAAACAGTGTCCAATAAAATAAAATTATGGTTGTGATATAAAAGTATTGTTGATAAAAATTTCTGAGTCACAACACAAGAAAAATAAAAGAGAAACCTGAGTACTAGGAAAATTTATATTTTTCACAGGACTATCTCAAATGTGAGAATGCTTAAATAACTACTTCAGCACATTCAATGTACATGATGTTCATTTTAGAAACATCTGATTTCCTTAGCAAGTGGAAATATAACATAAAGCAGTCAGATCATAGAACATGATGGCTAGAAATAACATTCTAAGTATTTTAATCCCTACATTTCAGAGATGTTTACCTTTCTGAAGACAAACAGAACATATACAAAAAAATGAATGAACAACAATCTGCATTCCATCATTAAAATGAACTTTACAGATGGCTTGCTCTTGGACTCTGAGACCAATTATTTTTTTAGAGTACAATCTGCAGAAACAGAAAATAAAGAGGAAAACAGCCTGTTTGCAATCTCTTAGGGACCAAATACCACACAGATAGTAGTTTTGTGTTTCTGTATTTATTTCTAAGTGCTTACTTTAGTTGTTAGAACACCACTTCTTTGTTCTTCTTCTCAAGGATTCTAGATCAGCTCCATGGTCTAAAGTGATACTTAAAATGTCTATGACTACATTACACCTACACACTGTCTGCTGTATGTGTCTCTTTTATACCATCAGATCATGCATGATAAAGAGATAAAGAGAAAACAAGACACTTTTGATGTATTTGCAGTATCATTTTCAGATGTTACTTTCATGCATCCTATGCATCACTGGGATGTTATACACCACAGCTAGCTAACCTGATTTCCCTTAGCATTAAGGCCTCTTTTATCAAGTTTGCTGAGAATAGAGTCTGAGATGGCTATAAAGTTTTATCAATAACTGTTTCAAGGACCCCAGACCTTGGGAAAGTAACAGCCAGAGGACCTAAGTCTGGTCAATGTTCATTTCAAAGTTTTAACATGTCAGGGAAAATCAAAGTCAGCAAAAGCAATATGTGAATGAATAAGTGAAGATCATCAGACTCATAGCTCCAGCAACATTCTAGGTGAGATATAAGACTGAATCCCTCATTAGCAATCATTAGTCAAACACTTATACTGTGCTGGACAGCAGCTGTCAGGATGGCATAGATGCCAAAACTGTTAGTTCATGTTCATGTACATGCTAGAGTGTTGGAGCTGATTTGGTCACAATTCTGAAGATTTTGTTCCGGGAAAGGGAAAATCCACCAAGTGAGCATGCTCCAAAGAGCTGCCCCTCACAATACAGGTGAAGACCAAACTCCCTGCAGCCTCCAGCTCTGCCTTCTGGCCGAACCAGTAGAAGGCAGAGGGAATGCCTCGAGACTGTAGAATCCTGTGTCACTTTTTTCAAGCAGCCAGCATCCACAGGGAACCTGAATTCAGGTTGAGTTTATGCAATCAGTGTGTTGTGTGACTTGTTGATACAAACTGTTTTGCTCTTTGATTTAACAGCTAAAGAGTTATCATCAAAGCCTACATCTTACTATGCAGAAGTAGCTAATTTAGACCAAATCTGGAACACTGCTTCATCATCTAGCCAAAAGAAAGGAGAGATACACAGAGCTTCAGAAGTCTTGCTGAACTCATACTTCTGCATAAAAGAGCAGGAAAAAAACACCATTGGGATGAAAATATGGCAAAATTTAGTAATATGGTGCCCTTTCAGAGTGTTTGTATTAATGTCTGTATTAATGTGGGTTTTTTTTTTTTAATTTTGGGTGTTTTTTGCTGTTTTGGTTTTTTTTTGAGCTGACCACTTCAGGAAAGAGAGTATAAATTCTGTGTTTGGTTTGTCAGAGACAAATGACTACAATACATAAAAATTGTGGAATTCTAACTAGTCTGTCCTCAGGGAGACATCTGTCTGCACCCTTGCTTGGGCACACAGTGTGCATACCAGCAGGCTGTGCTCCTCAGTGGCTTTGGATTAATACTAAATTAATTAATACTAAAATAACACAATAATGTTTTAGGTATTAATAGGTCATTTTAACCAACCTCAGTAAATGAAAAATCGGAACTTGTTATGCTCCAAAATGAAACTGAGATTCTTTGAATTGCTGACAATACTGAAAATAAGTGAAGTTCATAACAAGTGCATATCAAAACCCATACAAAGACAGGCTCTGAGACATGTCCAGTTGCATTTTCAGGGAACAATGTTGTCACAATGCTTCTTGCTTTAAGTATCCATGTCCTGTCTGGTCTCTCTTCTGTGGGTCATTCACAGGTCTGTACTCAACATTAGTAAATTCCTGAAGGTGCCCAAAGGTCTTTCCAAGCTCTTCTGTTTGTGCTTTTGACTTTCCTTATTACTTGCTGTTGCCTTTCTTGCTTTCTGTTTGAGTGTGTGCCTGTATGTGTTATGTGTGTGCACATGCACAAATTTCTTGATCAGCCTGGGGGATAACTAGCAAGTGCTGTGATGTGAAGTTTTCATTTGTAAGTGCCAGTTGTCATGAGTGTACCAAGTGAGCATGTTGCAGTTGGCAATGGCCAAACATTAGCTAACCCTCAGTGTTCAACGTTTTTGTTGTTTGTACTGCCTGAGATGATTTCCAGTGGAAACACAGACCATGCATAAAGAATTTAAACCTCCTCAAATAGATTTTCTCTTTTCTTTTACTTCATCTTCATAGACTATCAGGAATGGCCCATACCACAAACATATAACCATAGGGCTACATATAGCAACACTGTAAAATCAGTCCTGAAAGCAATGTTGTATCCATCATATATGAGTATGACTGTGGCAGTGTTTGAAGAGAAGGAGAATATATTTTACATGATCCATTCATACTGTAAAGAAAACAGAAACACTATGAGTGTGCCAGCCTCACTTTGGATCCACAACAGAAGGAACAGAC
Organism: Acanthisitta chloris; assembly: GCF_000695815.1. Lineage (NCBI taxonomy): Eukaryota > Metazoa > Chordata > Aves > Passeriformes > Acanthisittidae > Acanthisitta > Acanthisitta chloris. Next base: position 24,621 of record NW_008685464.1, read on the forward strand.
TCAAAATTAAGTACAAGATGAAAACAATTGCACTGATTTTAATTTAATTATGGGAGGAATCAATTAGAAAACTCTAGGTGTTATTTGTGGTCATAATGATATTAGTCATAGCGAATTACCAAAGCTGCTACTTCTCAAGAGTTCGGCACAAAGAAAAGTTACTGCTTGTGGAAATCTAAGATTTTATATCATAATTGATCATATATTTAGAATTTCCTTGACAAATTTTCTGCTTATTTGGTCCAAGTACATTTTCATTCAGACACTATAATGGAAAATCATGTGTTTCTTTGACTAAGTTAAAAGGGAAATTCTTTATGGACACGGGAAAGTTCTGTCTAGAATCTTATGTGACAATATAGGTATCTTAGGGCAGAGTTAATAATTTTTATGGATTCACACTTGTTTTAAAAATTCATTTGGCAATATGACATAGCATTTCCACATTCTCACACTGGATCTGAATCAGATTTCTGATGTATTCAGATCTGAGTTGTTAATTAAGGTCCATTCTTAAACAAAATGTTATTAAAGCAGATCATAATAAAGTGAGCTTTATAACAATAATAACTTGCTATGATTTATCCACCATCTGTTTTAAGGGATTTTTTTTCAGATTATCATGCAAAAGTTTCTTCTTACTTATTTTTTTTTTGCAAGCCGAAACTTCACTTTTGCTTTTCAAGATTCTCACCATGGGACAATTTTGTGCTGTAATTTGGCAGAGATTGTTTCTGAGTAGGAGGTTTTGACTTGTTTTCAGGATTGCTGAGGGATCCTATTTCTTTACTTTTGTTATGTTTTTGGTATTTTGGTAACGTTTTTAATGAGTACATAGGGAAATCCAAGAACAAATTTTCTCATGGAAATGGAAAAATTTATGTTCTCTGCCATACATGGGAGTGGGAAGGGAAGAAAATTATTCTCACTGAAAAGCGAAAAGCTAACAAATGAATTTATATCCCTGAAAAGTAGTTGGTTGTATTTTTATAAACTTTTTCTCATATACCCCTGATTTTTCTAAACTATGCCCAGTCTTTTGTGGAATAGAATAAAACTCCCTGGTCATTAAGAAATTTGCTATATTATGCCTATGAATTAAAAACTAAATTGGGAGTACAACACTCTTGACATAATTTCATTGTATTTTTAAATGCATACGAACGAACCTCAAAACAAAGAAGTAAATTAATAAAAATATGTAGATGGATATATCTACTTATTGGAGGCTCTTCTTGATAAATCAGAGTTCGTGAATTCCATTCCATTCCTTGACAATGTTATATTCATATGACCTTAGAGAACTCTTGTCTTCCAGTTGACTTACCTAAAAAATGCCTGTTGAAGAAGAAAAAGTGATGAAGAGTGTTTTCTAAACTGCATTGAAGTATTCTGTGAAAAGTATATGAAAGATCAGTCTGTGGTACAAGAAGTGCATTAAGAGGAAAGATCCATTTCAATTGGACAACAGAATGAAAATGCTACATCTGGTGATGGAGTCAATAAAAAATAACCCTTGCTCACACAAATTCCCTGTCCAAGTAATTGCATTCTGCTTAAGCACATAGTGCAGGGTTCATGTGGAAACTCATTCCTCAAAAGCTCAACAAACTATAGAACTGCTCTAAGACCTTGTGAAGGATGCTTTTTGTTTTGACAGCTTGATTTGTCTCAGATATGAGGAACAGAGATTATTCTCCTTCACTGCACAAGACTTGTTAGATGGGATTCCAAATTCAACTGAGAACAATAGATTTAATTTTTCAGGTATGCCCCTTATTTTGGAATTAAAAACTTTACTTTTAACTATCATTTCAAACATCAGCATCCCCCAAAGGGTAGGCTATATCAAACTTTTCCTTTATTCACTTTCCAGATAACTCCTAGAAGCACTACCTCTGTCATTCTGTGTGTTCTCTGTATGTTCTTCTCTCTCAAGTTCCTGCAGTTCATAAAAGACAATTTTTACTTAGAACTTGTGGGTTGTCTGAATTCATATGAATTGAAATATATTCAGGGTGCCTTCAAAAATGCTTAAGCCATATGACTTTACTTCTGGAGAAACAATAAAATACATGAATAGTACTGATCAGAAGTATACTCTGAACCAGGGGAGCATCAAGACCTTGATTCACAGTTAAAACAACGACCTTAAGCAGCCTTAGCTTAAAGTAAAACTATTTTCTGATATAATTGCTAAGTTTCCAGCAAAACTGCCCCAGATATTCTATAATTTCAATGCAGTTTTTAAAAAGTAATTAAAATCTGGACATGAGAGTTATTCTAATATTCCCATAGAAAGTGCAATGAAATCATTAATATCCAGATAGATATCTGAGGCAGTGACGGTACATTTTATTGAATGTATAGTGAGAAACAGAAGATTTGTGTTTTCATTCATATACACTGGTAGAAATTGAAAGTTTTCCACGTAGTGTAGAAGAAATAATGGCAATATAACTTCAAAGAGAATAAAATTAATAATTTCTAATAAACAAACACCTATTCTCAGAAAAATAGTTTATATTTAATTGAGGTTGAGATATGAGGCAAAACAGTAGTTTTGTAAATGCTGTAATAGTTCTATCTTACTTCAGTATTGCATCTGAGAGAATACATTGTAAACATGGTTGATAATAATGCATTACCTTTAGACATCATCATGTTCAACAGTTTATGCTATATATGAAAACCTTAATATGTAATGGAGTGGAGCATTTTTAAAATGTTAGGATGACTGAGTTCTAAAATGACCTTTGTGCATTTATGACTGGATTCATCCTGTACTGGCTACATAAAGTATGTGCTATTGACTGCTTTCTAAATATGATCAGAACTTGTTTCAAAATCTTTGAAATTTGTTTTGTTTAGCACACAACATTGTCATTCGGGAGCACAGTAACTGCTGGGTATCAGTTAGGTTCTTGCTCTGTTTTGACACAAGGAAAACTTTCTACACTCCCATTCTTTTTTGTTTAATTGTGAGGAGATATATTACCTGACTTATGATGATAGAGTTACAGTGAACAATCCTAGTGGTACTTAACTGTTTACAGTCATGTGACATCTTTGTGGAAGATGTCAGCAAATTTTTGTCAACATCAGTAAATAATTCTAAACAAATAAATATGTATATATTTGCTGAGTTAAAAGATCCTATATGTTTTATAAAATTATCCTCCAAGGCTGTGTTGTGATTTTGCCCAAAATGTATTGCTTAGGATTGTTCAACAAATACATATCATTGCCTTTTCTCATTTCTGGAATAACTTGTTTATGTATAGCCATGAAAAGACATTCTATTATTAAGCAAAGATTTCCCACTCTGCAGACTTACAGGATGTGAGAAAGGTTCTTACTTGTGGACTACAATGTACTTCAGGAATGTTGGCTACCAACACACAATGTGTTCACCTTGGAGCTGGAGGTTTTCTGCAGAACACATCAATAAAATGGTCTTTTAACAGCCACCCGTTCCACCACCCAGGTGTGCTGTACATGCATCCTGTTTCTCACACATCGGAATATTTTCAAGTTTCAGGGTTCTTTATTGAAATCACAGCCAACCATATTAAGATATGATTTCAGGTAATTATAAATGGAAATAATTATAAAATAACTGCCTGACTAAAGGTCATTCTGCTGTACAGAATCCATGTTTTCCTAGGAGATTGGCTAGCCTCATCTGTGGTCAGTAATCAAGGATATGTCTGAAGGACATATCTGATCTGCACCTGGGTCAGAGCAACCCCTGAATCAATTCAGACTGGAGGATGAAGGGATTAGGAGCAGCCCTGCTGGCAAGAATTTAGGGGCACTCGTAGATGAGAAGTTGGACATGAGCTAGCAATGTGTGCTTTAAGCCCAGAAAGCCAACCATGTCCTGGAGTGCATCAAAACCAGGATGGCCAGGAGGTCAAGAGAAGTGCTTCTGCCCCTCTATTCTGCTCTAGAGAATCCTCACCTGGAGTACTGCAGCCAGCTCTGGGGTCCCCAGCACAGAAAAGACATGGACCTGTTGGAGTGGGTCCAGAGGAGGGCCATGAAGAGGCTCAGAGACATGGAACACCTCTCCTACAAGGAAAGGCTGAGAGAGTTGGGGGTCACTCAACTTGGAGCAGAGAAGGCTCCAGGGACACCTTATTGTGGCCTTTCAGGACTTAAAGGGGGCTGTAAGAAAGATGAGGGCAGAATTTTTAGCAGGGCCTGTTGTGATAGGACAAGGGGCAATGGTTTTAAAATAAAAGAAGGTAGATTCAGATTAGATATAAGGAAGAAATTTTTTACAATGAGAGTGGCAAAACACTGGACCATGTTTCCCAGAGAGGTGGTGAATGCTCCATTCATGGAACCATTGAAGGCCAGGTCAGATGGGTCTTTCAGAAACCTCATCTAATTGGTGTCCCTGTTCAGTGCAGGGAAGCTGGACTAGATGGCCTATAAATGTCCCTTTCAACCCAAACTATTCTATGATTTTAAGAGTTTATGGCTATGAAATCTGCTTGGCCAGTACAAATTGAGTTGGAACACTTTCCGAATCAGCATTTGATTTCAGACAACTGTTATAATATTGTTTTAGTGAGCCTGGTGTTCTGAAGAAGTATTGGTTGAACTGAAACTGGTGCTCCTGCTTAAACTTGAAGCAGATTGTGTTCCTGCAATACTGTGCCCTTGAGTTTAGCATCACAAGAAAAGAAAGACCAACACCAACATTGGACCACTGTGCGTCTCTTTGATACTTTGGAGTCATTGGCAGCCTAGTTTTGTTTAGGTAAGGAAAAATGAAGCCTCTTGATGTGGTTTCTAATTTTTCTACTGAAATACGGACCCGAGTAAGGGGAAAGATTGAAATTTTTCCAGTAAGATAGGGTGGCCTAATTAACCATTGCTCCAAAACTAGGACATGAAAGCAATACCACAGTACTGTAGCTCTGAAATCCATGCTATTTTCAAGAACCATCTTAGGATTTATGGCTGAAAATTCCTCTGTGACAAGCATGAGCAGCCATCCCATGTAGAAATGTATTTGCTCGGCAGTGAGGGACTTCTCCCTGCTTAGCAGAAGCATCAGAACCAGAGGAAGTGAGTCAAGACTTGCTTTCCAAGGGTCAGTATGCAACAAACAGGCCAGCAAGTGGGGTTGCATCTATTAGTGTCAGGGGCCCAGAAAAGTCATCTGGTTCCCAGGATGGCACATTGCTGGTGTTTTTCTTTCCTATTGTGATGACTCACATCTTTGTCTTCTGATGCTTGCAGAGTATTTGATAGACACTAGCCACAAAAAAAGAAGTTTCAAAGCAACTGGAAATGTGAAGACATCTAGATTTGATGTTGATCATACTTACAATTACTTGCTAAGGAAAAAGGTTAGCCAAAGATATACCTAAACATATATTGCATAAGAAAATCCTGTCCTCTGGCAAGGAACCAGGTGAAAACAAAAAAAAAACCCCAGACAACCTCTACAAAAATGCCATATAGTTTTAATCCTTTACATTTGTAAAGAGTATGAAATGGCTGAAACTGATACAACAGTACTTTTCTGAGTTGGTTTTCTGATGCAGTTCTTGGTAGATGTGCTAACAGATACTTTTTCATCTGTTTAGTTTTGACCTAATATTTCCATAACTTTGGTATTATTATTAGTCTTTTTAAACAGCATTCCAAATATGGTTATTTGGAAAATCCACACTCTCCACAGCAATATTAAAATCTCTGAATCCAAATGATTTCTCTAGCTTTCTGCTTTGCCTCATCAGTCCAGGTAGTTTGACGACTGTAGCCAGGAGTTCTAATTATCAGTGTTCAATTTGTAAATAAAGTAATAATTAAAACTTCCAAGTGCTTCTATTAACCATGTGTCTCAGGAAATATTTGGAATTCAAACATTTGAGATGTTTGGTTTTGATTTTTTTTTTCAAATGAATATATACATTCATTTGGGATTCATTTTCAAGTCTTCATATTTGCTTTGATTATTATGGCCCAGTTACAACCCATAATGACAGCTTTTGTTGCAGGCATACAACACCAACATCTTAGCACCATTATAATATTGATAACAGTAAAGCACACAAAAATTTAGGATTTTTTTCAAAGGCATTATTTACTGAATGGGCAGGACATACTGACGGTGCTAGAGCTGATGAGTGCTTAAGATTCTGAGAAAGTTTTAGCTGAATTGCCAGTGGTTTCCATGTCTGCTACTGGGTATTTTAAATGCCACTTCTATTCATCCTGTAGATATTAAGCAATAATGGGAGATATTTTTTTGGTCCCTATTGATTACTCTTTTTTCTGGCCTAATTTAAAATGTTAGACTATAGGGATACTGAAGGCAGACTAAAAAGTGTTGAAAAAATGTCTATAAAATATTTGGTAAAGGAGCAAGTTTGAAATGTCAATATTTACCTGCCTTTGATACATACAATTTAAAGTATTTCTGAAGCCCTGCAGGCAAAGAGGGAGTATGGCATTTCTTGCCCATGCTTTTTTTCTGACATCTCCTGTCCCTCTTGTGTGTATCCTTGTGTCTCCAGGTTGATTTTCATGTGCAGCAGCAGAAAGGCAGATTAAAGATAATTTCAGTTTTTCTTATGCTTTTTTGAGCTACCAAGGGCTTCTCTACCTTTCACATCAGTGTGCAGCAAGGGCTGTCTGCCCCCTGGGGGCTCAAGACCTGGCAGCTAAGAGCAATGCCACTGCTAGCTGGAAAGGGATCCAGTGAGGCAGTGCCTGTCCCACCACCACCAGCAAGGAGCAGGGTAGACCCAGAGGTGGCAGCCAGCTCCAGTCCAGAGCCTGAGTCATCCAGCAAATGTGTGGTGACAGGGAAGGTCCAAAGTCTGGAAGCCAGGAAACTGAGCAGCAGGTCACATTGCAATTATGGGTATCTATTTAGAGTTAGATTTGAAGTACCTACCTAGACTAGAGATCCACTGGGTCGTTGTAAATGTCACTTTAACAGTCATGGTATGCAGCTAGAGAAGATTTAAGAGCAGTGACAGCTGGTCACAATACAGTGTTTCACTGTGGACAGTTGATCACATAATATTAACCTTCTAGTGGAAGGTACCTTGCCCTAGTGGAAGGTGTCCCTGCCCATGGCAGAGGGGTTGCAACTAGACAATTTTTAAGGTCCCTTCCAACCCTGAGCATTCTATGATTCTATGATAAGCTGCCAATGATACGTGTGCCTATTCTCTCTGACTTCCCTGATGAGTTTAAATCCAGAAAATGGACATGAATCTTTCAGATTAATTGTGATGGAAAAGAGTTAAGGAGAAGAATCAAAATCATCAGTCAATAAGAAGTGGACAAAGCACAGAAGTCTTTCCCCAGCAATGCCTGAAGGAAAGAGTATGCAGGGAAGGGATGTGACCCTGCCATTTTGTAAGCTACATTTACCTTTCAAACTCTCAAAATCCAGGGTGGATGAACCCTCTGTCTCTCCTCATATTCTGGTTATGAACTGGTCATACATCCATAATTGCATGAGACAAATATTTCTGAGAGAATGTGGATAACAGGGATGGAGGATGGAAAAAAATAAGACATCAAGAAAATTGTAGCAAAACAAGAGGCAAAAGGAATAGAGTTCATGAAATACAGCCAGGTAAAACAAGGAGGATGAGGAAGCAGGCATCCCGCTTCTACCTGAAGACATGGGAGACCTTTTCTTCCTAAAGTGCCGCTTCCCTACAGATTCTGTCTCTACATAGTGGAAGCTTTAGTCTTTTCTGTCTTTTAACCTTGAGCCTGTGGGATGCAGGATTAGACAGTGGCCATCATGTATGGGCTAAGCAATCCCGAGACAGGAACAGGACCTATATCCAATCTTTGTTCTTCTCATTATGACGTGGCAAGTTAAAAAAATGCTCCTTCTTACAATTATCTTACAAGAAATTAAATTAAAGCAAAATGAAGCCTGATTATCTTATGAAAGGAGAGTTATTTATGGGTTTCAGATAAGAATAATAACTCTATCTAGTAGTTTTATGCCAATTACAGTGCAGCACCCTTTATTGAGGAAAAAAAATCCCACCAAAAACCAACCACAAGACCCCAAAGAAACAGAAAAAAGGAAAGGCTTTAAAAGAAGTGTTGTATTTAATATGTGCATAACTTTTGTCTTATTTGTAACCATTTTACTATCTTGCAAGTTTATTGATTAGACAGAGGGAAATTTAATGAGTTTGTTTTCTTAACTTACTCATATGGGTAAGTGAATGAGTGAACAAATAACTCAGCTGTTTGCTCCCTCAATCTGTCTTCAATAATGGACCAAAGTGGGATTACTTTTGGCTGAGAGAAAATATTTTCACAATAAATGAGTGGTCAGCCACTGCATGCATTACCAGGAGTCAGCCATCTGGATTTAGCATCAGGTGCCCAAAGAAAGAACAGAAAATCTCTTTGTTCTACACAAATCTTCAGAGCAATTTTTAAGCCAGATCCTTGGTTGGATGTTGCATTGAATGATACTGAAATCTTACCTTCAGTTGTTTGTGTGTCTGCTTCTGGATTCACAATTATCCTGACACTCTGTTCCTATGATTGGGGTGTTTGTTTTCTCTTCATTTGTCAAATCAATAATGCCGGAGGAAAAACTAACCTTCAGTGACCTACAGACATCTTTATATCTTTCCTGTCAAGCCACGCAGAATCTTAGAGAACAAAGAACCCTCTTTTCAGTCCCACGCCTTTGCCAGAATATTTCTATGTTTTCTGGGAGGGACCAGCAAGATATTCCAGGAGAAACTGCCAGATGAGACAAGTAGTCACTTAACACAGATCTGACCAATTCAATCAGAAGGGAGGATTTCTTTTGTGTTGAGGAGAACTGATGCTTCAAACAAGAAGTTTAGTATAATATCATCTGGAGCTACTGTCCAGGAAACATACACTGAAAGATTAAGCACTGAATGAGTCCACTAAGTCATTACTGTTGCTGGACTGTCTAGCCATCATATGACAGGCACTGCTGGGCCACATGGTTAAATAAAGTTCAAGTATTACAACAGAGATTCCTTACTAGAACCACAACCCAAAAGTTGTTTTTTTTCCAATAATATATTACCAGAAATAGATGAGTTGTTATTTTTCTCTCTTTTCTTTTAATACCTCTAAAATTATTCTAAAACCATATGACTTGCAGAGATGAACCTTAAAGTCTAATTGCTGTCTTTTTCCAAATGCAGTTTACTGAAACTACCAGTATAACTAGGGAAGACATATAGTGCCTGTTCCTTTAGAGGGTGTGCATACTTTTTTTAACTACTAATTTCTTTCTCTCTTCCTTTTCAGAGACTCTGTTCAACATAAGTCAGACAAATAGTGATTAGGAGCCAAATTTTATGAAAGACATTGTGCTGCTTATGCAGGGAATAGATATCCATATATAGTTGGCACATCTGTGTGCAAATTTAATTTCACACTTTAAGATTAATCTGTACCTCAAGTCATTATATATAGAGATATAAGTGCTTACATATTTGTTACTAATGTTTTGTTTTCCAAACTGATAATTTCCTCAGAATGTTATTTGATGACACTATTGCTAATACAACCCCAAGATGATCATGAAATGTAATGGATTTTGATTTTTCTCACATATAACCAGCCACAGACTGCAAGAGGTATATGGCTGTGCTTTCTAAGCCCAGTAGTAATAATATCAGATCTTAGAATAATCATAACCATAAAGTTAATAATTTTCATTCTCATGTACAGCTTTTCTGGAGCAGGTATATAGCTATACAAACAGAAATATAATTTTTCGAGCACCTGGGTTAACCTTTTTTCTTTGTGAATATGTGATTATTATTTAAATGTTATGTAATACATTTAACATCTCTTTGGTACAGTGCCAATGCATACGACTCCCTTAAAATAGCCATCAATCTGGAGATATGTTAGAAATCTCTTTCTTGAATTATTTACATGGTTGAACAGTTCGTTTTCTTTCTTTAGATGGGTACCTGCATTTATAGTGTTTATATATTGCAGGGCAATCCAATTTTCATGGTTGAATAACAGAATTGCATTAATTTAATAATTCATTTATATACCTATGAAATATCATTTGATCCCTTGTTGCAGTGCTGTTTCCAATGGTTCCCACTAGCAGGTAATTGGAGAAAGGTATGAAACAGAAAGGTTCTGTAGCACATTGTTTCACACGATGACTTGTCAGAAAGATCAAACATGCCAGATGTTAAACAAATATCCATTGAACTATTTCTTTTTTGAGAACACTTAAAAGATTATGCTGCAGAAATATTTTACATTTCCTGTAATATAATTTGCAATGTATAAAATAATGCTAGAAGTTCACTTTGAGCTGAACTCCCAGAAGCAAAACTTTATTGCAGTATGCTTTCAAGTGAGCCAAGGATGAAAGGATAAGGAAAGCATGATCCTAGGAATAATGTTAAATACTGGGCAGGTCCTATCATGTAGCTTTCTTCCTTCATCCTAACTTAGAAGCAGTTGAGGCAAGTGAGACAACAGAGGATTGCCCATGTTTGTTCTTTGGAATTACTGCAGTGTGGTTTGCTACGCTGTGACAGGGATATACTGTCCTTCCTGACTTTCTCCCGAGATCAGACATTTTGTGGAAGGATGGGTTCTCTGGCGTGAGCACCGAGTTGTGTAAACAAACAACATAACAACATCGTGTCATAAGTATGACACAATAATTTTGGAAATTACTGTATATGATAAATATATATAATTTCTTGTTCTACATGCATAATCTTGTTCTGTATTCATGCCAGTGAAGTAGACAATGTCAACCACTGCAGATGCAGTGATGCTTTTGACTTACTGATGCCTAGCTACATAGATTTTCCCAGGTATGAATTTTCTTGAACTCTGTGTCTCATTTGGAATTGACTGTATGGTTGTTTGACAATAACCAGTGCTGAAAACCATAGACAAAGAAACATACATTTAGTGGGTCAGAATGCATGAAATTTCTTCCCTGTGACATAGTTATTTTAGAAAAACTGCAACATGATTTGTAGTGTTTCTTTTATTTTCCTTTTTTTTTTTTTTCTGACTGCCATTCACTTGTATGCTCACAATGAATAAATTACTTGATCTGGGAATATTGTAACACACCCTTCTCCTCCCACATCCCTCAAATCTAACATATGCATGAAGAAGTTGAAAAAAATGCTATAAAGCCACAGAGAAAGGAATTTCAGGCTGCTGAAAATTAAACAGTTTAAAATATTACCAAAAAGTGTCCACAGTGTTTCCAAATACTTACAGGGAAATATTTGTCCATGAGGACTCAGAGGATGTATTTTTTTCCCCTCCTCATATCCTCATGTCTAAGTTAGTCACAGACAACATGGAGAAGGAAGATGTGTTACAGAAGCTGAAGCAAGCAGAGGCTGGTAATGTTTTAGCAGGAAATAGATGCCTGGGTAGTAGCTGTCCAAGAAGTCTGGACCTATGAATTACTGAATGAAATGTAGGAATGGACTGAAGTGTGTCCTGGGACAGGGAAGTGACTGGGCAAACACAAGGGGATCAGGGTAAGGTCTAGAAAGTGGAAGAAAACCAGAACAAAACAAATGAAAGTCAGAATTGAGTTGCAGGAGAAGCAATGCCATTGATGGGGTTGACAAGCCACACTTATAAATTCCTATTGGTTTTATAATCTAGTGGTAGGCTGGTTTTCTCTCCTCAGAAACTATTATATAAATTTTAGTTGTGCTATGCTAAGAAAAGCCTCAGAAATATAGCTTCTGGGTTTTGGTTTGTGTTTTTTTCTAAGCATCCTAGTCATTATAGCCTGTTAGAGAGTGTAAGCACTGCCCTGTAGATTAGATGTCTGCTGAATGGGACAAACCAAGCAGATGAGTAGGGTTCTGGGCAATGAATCCCAATTTAAGGGAACCACCTCATACAAAAAGGAAGGACTGCAAACCAAACCTATTCAGTGTTTCCTAATGATTCCTTTCCATTCTGCATGCCTAGTGTTGTGACACCTGCTCTCAGCTGCCTCAGGATCCCCATTATGGGGAAGGGGGATGGAGGAAAAATAGGGAACTAACTTAGATTTTCTCTCCTGAAGCCACACACCTAATTTATAGACTTTTTAGTGTCAACAGTAACATCTAAATCTCATCTGAGCCTTATTGCTTGCACATAAACATTACTCAGCAATTTTTTGGCAGAGGCAGGGATAGAAACCCATACTTCTGGGGAATATGTAACTCCCTTAGTCACAGGACCTTGTTAGTTAATCTCAACACTTCTGCTTCCTTTTGCTGTACTTCTTCTTGCTGGTGACAAATGACACAGAGGGCCCTGCACATGAGATGCCTTCATCTGTGACACCTTGATTCACCTCCCTGCCCCTGCAGCCACAAAAAGAAAGCAGGATTCTTCCACAGGCAAAAGATACTTGAAAAAAAAAAGTGTGATCTTGTAAGCAAAGTCTGAATCTTAATATATGGAATCAAATTAAAATTGTTCAGACAGATGTTAATTTTTTAATATAAGTTTGTAACATGAATTATGGTATCTTAACCTATTTTATGTGTTATGTGTAATGCTTGTGAATATTTACTTTGATTTCTATACTCCTTTTCCATTCACTTGTAAACCCTATAAGAAACAAGCATGTAGTCTAAGTGCTTTGGAGGGAATTTCTTCTGAAATAAATTCAATTTGGGTTTCAGCAATTTATTCTATACCTAAATGGGCAGAAAAAAAATTTTTTTTTCTCAGATTTCAAAAAGTCATCTGTGTAGCATCTTCATTTGCTTACTCAATTTGAACAACAGTGGAAATGCTGTCCAATGAAGACAGAGGTGATGGGATTTTTTGGGCCTATTTTCCTGGGTTTACTTGGAAATCCTTTATATCACTGGGATTTTTGCAGAAGTAATTTAAAAGTAACTCTAGCTTGGCCAGACTACATGCTGCTTGTGTCACAATTTTGTGATGTCAGTGTCTTTTTCACCTACATAGAAAAGATCTATCAGCCTTGCTAGCCCTGTTTTAAAAAAAATTGCTTAAACCTAACACTGACTCACTTGTACTGATGGAAAGATAAATGGTCTCCTATACTTCTAAGAGGCATTTATCTTGTAAAGATACACACACACTAAAGAGGAATAATCCAGCAGGCAGTTGTCAGACTTGTGTGTGTTTTGACCTCTTCTATATCATGCTCTTCTTAGGAAGCTCACCACATTTGCCACAGTTTCTTTGGAATGAGACCACATCTGCTTTGAATTGATACAAGAAGATTATTTTAGTAGGTAGGTTGTAGTTGTCACAGGGAAGCAAAAATAAGTTCTTCAAACAGAAAGCCTGTTCCTTTTAAGAGTTTTTTGCTAAACAGGTGTGGGTTCGAACACAGTTTGAATTCATCTCACTTTCAAAGTTCAGAAATGGTTCAAAAGATTTTTGCCATGCGCTCCTCTCCAGTTGTGTCTTGTGGTTGCCATTCAAAAGATAATCCGTCTCTGTTGGTACTTTAATGGCATTCATCTGAGAAGGGGGGACTGAGGAGTCTGTTAAATCTCACCAATTTCTGTGCCATTAAGACAAGGCTGCATGCAGCAGAACCAACATGACGTGGGTGGCAGAGTACAGGTCTGGATCCTATTCCCAGCACAGCTACCAGTCCTCTGACTGATCCTTAGCAGCTGATTTCCACAACTCTGTGCCTCTGCTTTTGCACCTGCTAAAAGACAGTAAAAATCTTGACTTCCATTATCCATATTGTTATTTCTAATACTGTTATTTGTTGTTATATCCATGCTTGGCTGTTGGTGTCTATTCCTACATGAGGAAGCTTTTGTGCATTCCTAAAAGAAGACCATCAGCTGTTGTGACTGGGATCTTTGGGATGTCATATGTACTCACAGAATTGACAGAAGGCAAGATTTTGCATGTGTTTAGTGTCCTTGTATAGTTGGATAGCTGTTGATCATGTCCTAACTCATAGGGCAGTCTTGTGGTCTAAGAGCTACAGGAAAAGACATGATCTCAAGATGTCATTTTCCCTTTGATGATATTTATATTTCTATTAAAAACATTTTTATTATCCATAATTGTTTTCTTTATAATGTATTATCTTTTCCCTTAAAAACATTAAAACAAAAATTCTGCTTATCATCTAGTTTGTAGTGCAACTTGGAAAATACAGGAAGGATATTGTACTATTTTCACATATGTCCCATTCTCATTTTCCTACAGCATATAGGAAATCTGTGTCAGTGTCTGTGTCTTTGGATGACCTACAGGAAAACTCCATTTATATATTCTGGTATGGAAAGATGAAATAAGCCTGTGTGATGAATGAAGCAGTAGTGAGGCAATCCCCTGAATACTTACAGAGAAAGGAAGTCAAAGAGGCTTGTTCTATCTGAGACTGTAAGACATCATCTAATAGTCTTGATGTTACAATTACATAGACATGTCAAAATGAGTTGCAAGTATTTTGACTATTTTCATTATTTTAATTGAGTGCTCTATACACCAGAGAGTGAGCACCCAAGTTCCACTGTGAAAACTGTATTAACAACTTCTCAAATGCAACTTCTATTTCCAAAGTTTCTGAATGCGCAGTGTGTTCTTCAGAGTTCAATTAAAGAGCTTGCCTGTAAATCAAGAACAAATCCAACACAAAAAGCACAACTCAGCTTCTGTGGAGGTATGCTGTTGCCAGCAATAAATGTGGAAAAAGCCATTAAAATGGTTATGGAGCTCATATGTAGTTCAGGATTACTGGGTTGTTTGCACTGGCTGTACACACAGTTTCAACAAAGTCAATGCCTACATCAAACATGCTACAATTATGCTTCAAAGAGTGTTTGATTACAAAGTAGGTGAAAAACCTGTAAATTTCAGTACACTTTTATTAGTGTGCATTTTCAATTTCTTTGCTTGGAAAAGTGAAGTTTTAGAGCATCTAATTGAATTATGGCTAATTATTTTAACTTTAAAAAAGCAAGTTTTAATTTTGACTCCTTGTTTATACTTTTAGAGGGTATTTTCTGTAAATATTTGTTCAATTACACTTATGGTTGTCTTTTCTGTCAGTAAAAACCTTAGCTATAATACTGTGAAAAAATGATCATGCCTGATCAAGGATTGTCTATTGATGAAGCCTTCTTGCTCCAGCTACGGGAGTCATTGCACTCCCAGGCCCTTGTCCTGCTGGGGGATAACCACTCCAGCATCTCTGGAAAAGTAGCAATCTGTAGGAAATCCAGGAGACTCCTGGAATGCATGGAGGATAATGTCTTGACCTTCGGCCCTTGAACTTTAGGAAAACGAACTTTCAGCTCTTCAGGAAGATAGTCAATAGGATCCCTTGGAGATTGGCCTCAGGGATAAGGGATTGGAACATCGCTGGCATATCTTTAAGGAAGTCTTCCACAGAGCACAAGAGCTAGCAATCCCCAGGAGCAAGGAAGGCAAGAGCCCAGCATGGCTGAGTAGGGAACTGCTGGTCAAACTAAAGGGAAAAAAGCAAATGCACAGACAGTGGAGACAAGGACAGGTAGCCTGGGAAGATTACAGAGATGAAGTAGTTGTATAGAGGTGGGGCCAGGAAGGCCAAGGCAACGCTGCAACTGAACCTGGCAAGGGATGCAAATAATAACAGGAAGGGCTTCTACAGGTATGTTAGCCAGAAAAGAAAGATCAAAGGTGTACACTCCCCCGATAAAAAATGCTGGTAAACTGGTAAAAATGGAAGAGGAGAAGGCAGAAGTACACAATTTTTTTGCCTCAGTCTTCAATGACAATCTCTCTTCTCACACTTTTCATCCCCAGAAGTGTTCAAGGTCAGGTTGGATAGGGCTCTGAGCAACCTGGTCTAGTGGAAAGTGCTCCTGCCTGTGTCAGGGGGTTTGGAACTGCTTGATCTTTCAGAGCCCTTCCAACTCAAATTGTTTGGTAGTTCTATGACTAGGATGAACATGAAATGAGGAAACATGACAATATAAGAGGGATTCAGTTCCCTAAATGAAGGTGTCCAGTGTCATTTAGGATGTATTTTACCACCTGAGATAACTGCACAAGACTGACATGGTACTTAGGGTGACTGACATCCCTCTGCAGAAGCAGCAAAGAGTGCACAATGCCTAAAACAATACTGCTTGGGTAAGCAAATCTCATACTGTCAGTTGTATTGATTTGCAGTCCTTAGTGTTGGCACCTTAAAACCTAATTTTTCATAGGCTTCACACTAGTCAAGAACTGAAGAACAGTTCTAACAGGACAATACTAACACAGCTTTGCAAGTTAGTGCAGGACAATCTTCAAAGCAGAATGTTAGAAAACACAGAGTGTTTGGTTCAGATGCTAGACTATAATATAAACTATCATCTGGTATGACTGACAGAAGGAACTGATCCTCTGTTTTCAATACTGAATGAGAGATGGTTGATGGAACATGACACTTAATGGCTGGTGAAATGTAAAGAGAAGCATAATATGACCAAATGAGCAGATTAGGGAACTTGTCTGTGTAAGAGCATTCAGAAGAAGTTTAATGAGGAAAAAGACTTCATTTACAAAGGATTAAGAAAAGGATGGTTTCATCCTCCAGACATAAAATTAGAACATTAATGAAATGCTGTGCAATATTACTTTTAGGGGTTTTTTTCCCCTTTTTTATTTGGTTTTGGGGTTGTTTTTGGTTTTTCTAAGATCCCGATTGGATGTAGAGTCCTGACTGAGATCTGAATCAAAGATGGTGCCCAGGATTCTGGGCATGCACAGGCAGACTAGCAGCATTCCCCTCCAGGAATGAGAGGATGGGGAAGTATGCCAAATGCTGCTTAGCAAATCCCTGAACTCTGAAAAATTCCTGAAGATTAAATGCATAGACATTGCTAGCAACTTGCAGCCCTTTCATTTTGCAACAGTTTTATTGTACTGTTATAGGTGTGTGACTACCTTCAGCAGGGTTTTATATGGAAGCCATGTTGAAAGTGTAATCCTACATCTCTACTCAATTCTGCAAGACCTTTTGTAGCTTCAGTAGTACACTGAGCTCAGGTTTCTAGCACATATAACAAGGAGGTAAAAAAAAAGAAAAAGGTTATTTGAGACAAACCCCAGTTGATTTGCCTCAAAAGGGTTTCTCTTCTCTAGGAGATAGCACATCTAAGATAGAATGACATGAGTGCTGAGTCAACCTGATGGTTTTCCAGTTCAGCATAGGGTCTTATTGATGCTGTAACACCACTGCTGTGTAGAATGATCTTTTGGATACCTCAATAATTTAAGACACTTGTCAGCTGCATTTTGCAGATCTTATTTGTAACAGAGGACTCTTCAGATTCAAAAGGCTTTACACATTAGCTTTTTGGCTTCAGTCAGAAGCTCACTGTTGCATTCTTTTGCACTGAATAGAGGCTTTTACAGTATAAATGTGCCCTTATCTAATACATAGGATTACTTCCAGCCAGCCAACACAACTGCACGTAACTGTGCAGTGTTAGTACTAAGCAGTTATTTTATTCCATTTTGAACAAGTTGGATTTTTTTCTTTATTATTTTTGTCTCCCATCAGGGTAACATGAAGGAAGGCTGGAGGCATGGGGTCTGTACAAAGTCGCCTTACTTAGGTCTCTTTCTTGAATCCCTACATCACTGAAGTTGTTGCATTAGATCTTCCCATAACAACCTTCTGATTGTGGCCCCATTTTTTATTGATGACTGTTTATACACCTTTCATTAAGAAACATTGCAATGAACTTCATTTATGTCAAAGCTCAGTTTAAGCACCCAGTTGAATGCAGCCTTTTACAGAATACTGTGGTTATTCCAATGCACTGAATTCTCTATTCCTTTTGCTTCACTTCTCCTTCCTCTGTCCAGCCACATAGAACACTTTCTCACTTCTGTCAGCTCTGCCTTTCACTGGATCCCCAGTGACAAGTTCATTCAGCTTCTGAAGTGACACAAAACTCATCCGGCAAAAGAAAGAACATTTTTTCCAGCAGGCTTTGTGAGCTGAACTGTCTTAACAGAGAATAAGAGAGCTGGCACAAAGAATGGGGCAGAACACTGCACCTGCAGACAGGTCCTAACCTGATGGAACCAGAGCAGGGAGATGAAGAACCTGAACCCACCCCTCTGTGAGGTGTTTTGATTTCACAAGTGTTTTAGATGACTCAGCTATCTAACTGCAGACAGAGATTTATTAAAGGCAATTGTCTGAGCCAGACTTGTCCTGGACCATAGTTCAGAGACGTATACCCTTTAATGCAAGCAGCCATGTGTGCAGCTTCTGCTGTCCTTAAACATAAGGCAGATTCACTAACACTGCTTCTTATAAAAGCCTCCAGGGCAGTTTAACACCTTGACTTAAATGAGAAGTTAACCCCAATAACCCTTTCTGCATTTAAAGGGCTATTTAAAAAAAAAAAAAAAGGTCTTCCTAGATATTACTAACAAATCTATCAATCAGATGTGCTGAAAAAGCAGTTCAATGTGATATAGATGTAAGTAGTAAATTATATTGTTTGTATCTGAATGGAAAGATTCACAAGAATGTAATATGGACAGGCGAGGGTGTCACTCCAGCAGTGAGCTCTGCCCCATCTGCCTCCTTATTTCTACTGTGCAGAGAAAGCACTGAAAGGAGAGTATTTCTGTAGGATGGTGTTTAGGCTACTCAACTGAGAGAGTGCCCTGGACTCTGGCTCCTGCTTGTTGGTCTGCTGATGCAGATGAGCACTGAGGATCTGCAGATAAATGTCTCAGGCGTGGAGGTAAGGATGCCAAGCTCTCTGGCCTTGTCAGTGGCTGGACTGGATTGTGAATTCTTCATTCTTGGCTGCTACAAGCATGAGATCATTAGTGTTCTTGGAGAGTCCTCACTTTCCCCAGCCCTGCCCAGCTCAGTCTATTGTCTGATGATGAGAACACTATCCAGGCAGCATAGGCTTGAAGGCCCTTGGGCAAAAGATTCCAGTGTTTACCACCTAGGTTGTTGCAAGTCAGTGAACAGTATTTGAGACAATGTGGATTCTGTGCAAATTGTTTCTGACAAGGATGGTACAGATATCTGCTTCGACCTGGCACCTCCATCTCATCTATCCATGATTCCCTAGCTGTCATATTTTCCTGGTCTGAGACAGGGACTCATGAGTAGTGGGTGTGAGACAACACAAACCTTTAGTGAGTGGTGGACCAGATCTGAGCACAGAACAGAACAAATCCACACAAAGAAGGCAGCTGAGTCAAATCCCCTTCATTCTTCTTAAAACTTGGATTATTTTTGCCTCTGGGTGTTCAATATAATAGCACCCCTTCTACCTCACCTTTTTTACAATTAGTATAGCTACCCACAGATATACCTACAACCCATATAACTGTCTGGTTATAGAACTTCTTATGGGAGATCTAGAGACAGAAATACAGCACTCTTAGTGGAGACTAAGACAGCGGAGAAAATTCAGGACTCAGAGGCATAAGAAAATCACTGTGGCATAAGAAGTTAGTGCCTGCCAAGTTTGGGTCTGCAGCTACTGGTATCTGTCTCTGAATACTCCCAGCCAAACTCTCACATGTCAGACCCTACATGAGAAATGTTCAAACTGTGGTGCATCATGCTACAGCCAAAGCTGGCTGGGTTAATTCTGACCTGGGATAATTGTTCTGCCTTACCTCATGGATGGCAACTGGATAATCTACTGTCTAGGCCCTAACCCAGGAGCCCTTGCAGTACTCTGCAGGACCTACATTTTGATAAACCTCTAGGTTTTGAAAGTCTGTGTATTCATAACACCTTGTAACTAGCCTGTCTTAGAAATTAAGGACCATTTTTCTTCTGAACATAAACAAGAATATAGTGCAATTCAGTGAACTTGAAGTACTTCTGGATTTACTTTAGTATATCTGACAGCACAATTTGGCTCTATGTGTTGGCATGTGCTCTATGGGACATTGTAAGAAAAAACCCCAAAGTTATCCTTCTTAAACCATGTTTCAGCTTGCTGGTGGATCTGAGTTTTAAACACTAGACTCTAGTCTAATGCCAGAAATTCTACCTGCTTTCAGATCTCCTCATATTAAAGTCTTTGCCAAGGCTTGAAAACTGTAGGTGTAAAATGCAGTTAAGGAGTTTTGCACTCTGAGATTTGCCAAACAAAGTAGAGTCCATGTCTCCCCTGTATTATTAATTGAAGCATGTCTGGAAAACTATGACTCTAATTACCAAAAAAATAGAAAATGCTTTAAAACATAGCCAATTATGATACATTAGTGTTACTTCTTAGTAAGTTTGAAAAGGTTTTCATTGACTGCTACCAACAGAAAAAAAAGTTAATGTAGTATCATGCTGAAAGTTACAGTTCCTTCCAGTTAGCCAGAGAACAGGTATATGTACAAGCAAGATTTCACATGATGTAGCTGTGCATATAAGTATCTTACCTAGATTTAGCCTTTGTGAGCAAAAGGTTGTCCTGTTTTTGTCTGAAGACTAGCTGCATACTGGCCTGTATCAATAGGAGCATAGCCATAGGAATTAATTATACTCCCTTAGTCAGTACTCCTCAGCTCAGGTCTGAAACAGTGCCTCCACTTATGGGCCTCCAATACAAGAAAGACATTGAGAAACTGGAACACGTTCAGCAGAGAGACACCAAGTTAGCTGGAAGCTGGAGCATTTACCCTGTGAGGAACTGGGCTAGTTCAGTCTGTACAGTTGCCTTCTAGCCTACAAGGATGTTACTGTGAAGACAGAGTAAGGCTGAGTGGCACAGTGGGAGAATGAGAAGCAATGATGATAAATTGAAACAGGGAGATTCCAGGAAAAATTGTCTCCATGGGGATGACTTTTTATAGGAACTGGTAAACTAGAGAGGCTGTGGAACCAAACAAGCTGATTTGAATCCAGTGGTGAACCTCCTTTGAGCAGAAGAATGCCCTAGAGACCTATCTCAGATCCTTCGCAACTCAAATGAGTCTGTGTTGTTGTCATTTTACAAAATAATTTGCGTCAGTGAAAGTGGATATAGCAAGCTACCAAAACAAAATGGAAGTTTGTCTGGGCACAAATTTGGCTACATTGTGCAATTTAAAGCAACAGCATATGTCTAGGCATCATCTTCACTTAGCTTTCTCTGCTCTGTACGTACTGAGTTTGTCATGGAGTCATTAATGTCAAGCTAAACTAAATGACATTATACTTAAGCATTAAGTTACTTCTGATTTACTAAGCAAAGTGAATAGCTGTATGAGCTTAAGCAAAGTTATACTGTCAACTGAAGGAGGAGCACTAAAAAACCTGCAAATGCACAAGAATGAAGAGAACAGAAAAGATGAAAAATGAAGGGCCAAGTTGTCCTTGCTATTTTCCATTATGTTTCAATATATTTTTGACATTTAAATGAGTAGTTTTCTCCTCTCTTCTTTGGACCACATTCAAACTTTGCAAGTTGTGTCTATTCCATAGCTGCAGTATGAATTTCAGGATACATGGTAGACCTACAATCTGGTGTCTGGGAAAATAGTCTGCATTTAACCTCAGTTCAGATTGTCTAAAATTTAGGTAATGCCAAAGCTTAGCATGGACTCCAAGTATTCTGTGGAGCAAAACCATTCTTTGCACTTCTGTCGGAAGCCTTGTTTTGGCAGGGCTGCAATTTAGTGTTAGTTTGTGGGTTTCCTACATTCTCTCTGGAACATAATCATGGTCTACCTTGAGTACGGCAAGGATCATACACAGACACTTATTTCGGGTTTTAGTCCACGCCTCAGTTTACAAAGCCATGCAGATGCAGCAGTTTAGACATCAGGCAGCGTTCAATATTCTTGCAACAAAGTCTTTTGTCTTCTAGCATTAATATGTGACAGACCAGTAGTATAAGAAATGCACATCTGATTCACAGTTGCCTTCACATTTAATTGCCAAACCCAGTCTGTTACTCCTTTAAAGTTTGTTTAGTATGGATTAAAATGCTGTATCCTTATTGCTCTGACTATAAAGCACCACAGAGGAATCTAACCAAGAATTAAAAACTGACCCTGAGATCTCCAGTTGTGTACAAGTGCTGTACATGAATGCCACTTCTAATTTCAAGGAGCAAAAATATCTATGACTCACTGTTGATCTTGTTAAGAACAGCAATGGCCAAATGGTTGGGTTAACAGAGATTTCTAAGATGAAACCTTCATTTTACTTGGCTGACGTGGCAATTATTTTAAAAACAGCTAGATAAAAAGACCCATTAATCTACTTTCCTTCTGTATTTTCAAACATGCTGCAACATTAAATGCCTGATAAAATTATTAAGGTTATTTATTTCACAGTCTCATTGCCTTTACATGTCTGAATGGCACCCAGCCACAGGCCTACTCAGAGTAGTGTTTAGTAGGGGAAAAAAAGCCAAAAACAACAGCTATTTTTAAAATTAACTTGCTAGAGTATTCTGGTTTGCATGTTAAGCATTCTCATAAAAGGTGAATGCACATATTTCCAGGCAATTCAATGAGTAAGAAGCACACAATATATTTTAAAAATCCAAGACTGTTTTCTTTTAGATTTTGCAAAATCTTGATAGGTAATATTTGTCTTTAGCTCTGCTATCATCCTGTAATCTAAAGATGCAGAGAAGTGAAGGAAGCTGACTTTTAAAACACAGCTATTTTGGTGAAAGGTAGCTGTCCTGAATCAAAATACAAATATACTGCTTATGTTCCCCCAAATATGAGCTGCTATACTGTAAAGCTGATTAGCCAAGATTTCACTTCTTTCACTTAGCAGAAATTTTTGAGCCTTATTTTTCCACTCTGGCTCAAACTGAGCTGTACCTTCCTCCTCAAGGCATGCCTTTGATTCTAGTTGCTCTATCTAGATGCTACTCAGGATAACTAAAACTTCCAGAATCTGGCTTAATGTGTTATATTTAACATTTTAAAGATAACTGCAGGCTTGATTTTTGTTGCCAAGACTTTTAGCAAATAAATTTTGTAATCAAGAAAACAGAAGATAAACCACAGATACAACCACAACAGTTTCTTAATTAACAGAAAGCACCCTCAAGTTATGTTTTTAAACTAAAAGGTTTTTAAACTATTTCTTCACATTTTCACCATTGTGACTGCTTTAAATCACCATGTTCTGGTTACCATAGGCTATATGGCCAGAAACACAAATCTCAGCATTGGTGTTAGTAATTAAATCATAGTACAGGGTGTGATTCTACAACCCTTGTGTTGTGAATCCATGTACCTAGGCTATAATACAGTAGAACTGATTTAAATACTTTGGTTTAGGATACCAGGGGCTATAGTACATTTTGTATAGTTTCTCAGAGACAGACAATACTGGGAAGTTTAGAGACCTGCTTCTCGAGAGATCCAACATTATAAAATGTAGAGGTCTACATTGCCGTGTAAGATCTGTATCACATCCTCCAAATGGGAGCCACAGGAGTTGGCAGTTTAAGTGGAAGCATCTTATAATAATTAATAGGAGATGCTGAAAAGAAGAAAATATCTTAACTCATTGAATCATTCAGTAATTTGCAATGGAATCTCTCTCTGAAGATCAACTAGTCCAACCTGCTTCTCAAAGCAGCTCACAACATGTTAGGGCAGATTGTCCAGTGCCATATACAGTTGAACTTTGAGGGTGTCCAAGGATGGAAATTCCACAACCTCTCCAAGCAATGTGTTTTGATGGTTTATACACTTCACTGTGAAGGCTTTTTAAATTTTGATTGTATAGAGAATTTCCTGTTTTGCAATTTGTGTTTTTATTTTTCCACTGTATACACATCTGAGAAAAATTTGGTGCCATCTTCTCTCTAAGAAGTCCATTCCCCTGCAAGTAGAACAGAACAATTAGATTTCCCCTTTCATCTCTTCTTCAGCCTGACCAGAATTTGTTTCTGCTTCTCTCTCATTACTTTGCAGATCCTCTGATAGTCTTGGTGGTCTTTCACTAGACTTACTTTAATATGTACAAAGGAATTTGCAACTGGGCATAGCACTCTAAACACAATTTCACATGTGCCAGATAGAGGAGAATAATCATTTTTCTTGAACATGACACATTCTTGATGATATAGTCCAGGATGCTACTGATCTGCTGCTGGCTCCTATTCAGCTTGCCATCCATGATGCCTAGTGATAGTTTACTCAGCCAAGCTATATGTCCCTAAAAGGGAGCTATGGGGGACTGTCTATAAAAGCCCTGTTAGAATCACCACTTTACCCAAAATAATGCTCAGTCAAGGGTTCCCCATTCATCTGAGCATTCATTGACTCCTAACATGCCTGCCTGAAGTCTTGCACAATGGCATGAACTGCTTCTGTGCTTTCAGAAGTTTGTCTTTGAAAGCCAAACAGCTTTTCTAGGCTCTTTTCCTCTTCAGGAAACCCTGAATAAGCTGAAATCAGGTCTTTCTGAGTCTGGAGTCATTATTCTGCTACTTGTTGCCCTCATTTTTCCAGGTTCTTATGCAAGCAATGACTTCATAAGCCTTCATACTAATTCTTCCTTATCTGTGAACAAATGGTCCCCCTAGATGTCTTCCTTAATGCACTCCAAATATCACCCAGATTTTTTGTGCCACCTAGCATTTCCATTCCCACAAATGTCAGGGTGGATAGATTTCTCCATGGGAACCATCATAAGGCTTCTTTCAGTCATTTATAAAAGACTTTGTACAATTCCTCATGCACTGACAAGTCTGTAGCGGACACCCACTGCAATGCCTCCTTTGTTGGCTTTCTTCCATTTAATGATATGTGACAGTTTCCTGGATTGAGATCCTTGTGGGTATGTCTCAATAGAGTGTTAACCCATTTTAGTGAGTTCACACTTGGGCCAGATTTATTTCCTACTACCTGTAGATATCCACATCCCACCATATAGAGGTGGCCGTGATCATATGCTCTTGACTTACAGCAGCCTCTAAAGATGTGCACAGAACTGGATTCAGCTTCTTCCTCTCCCTGTCACCTCTTCATCAACTATGGTGTTTAGTGAATCATTGTGGTACTGAGCTATGTAATTTTACATGTAAGTGATTTACCTCATTTACATACAAACACCCGAGAATAGTCCACAGACATTAAGCTTTGTCACAATGTCTTAAGTTCTAGTCATGCAACAAAGCTGAACATTTTACAGTCCTGGACCTCTGTAGACCATGTGTCTCTGGTTTTGACAATTTCACTCAGGTTCACTGCCTCAATTCTATAGAAACTCCCCTCCAGACACTGTGGATTTTAACCCTGGCTTTTAATCCTTAGAAATAGTAAACGAAGATACCAATTTTAGTTCAGGGACAACATATTTCTTATGATGGCATTCTGAGGCAACATCTGTACATATTTTCTCCTCAGTATTTAGATCAGTTGGGATAAATTAGTCTTAGCCCAAGGGTACTTTTCAGCATTGAAAATGCAACTTACGATCTCTTTTCTGTAGGTCAATACCAGTGCTAATGGTAACAAATAGAAGACATTTGAGGTCACTTCTCCACCATCTGATTGCTTTTAGTCATTGTGTCTTAAACTCAAATGCGGAACAACAAGAAACACTGCAGTGTTAATTGAAACTAAGTGTAGTCAGGTGCTATTTTTGTCTGGGTATGAAGCAGCTCAGATACTGAATGCAGACAGAGGATTATTATGCTGATGATGAAGCTGCTTTTTATATACAATGATGTCTCAGACAAAATACACTTAAAGGCAGTAGTTTTGTAACGATGTCTGACGCTGAATTATCAGAAAATTATGTATGTCTCAGATTATGTATGGTGATGAGACAGTCACTCACCTATTTTTGTCAGTGTTGTGGTGTTACATTTTTTGACATGACTCATCCATGCAATTCTCTTTCAGGAGTGAAGTTGGTAGATTACTTTGCAATTTTCCTTTTAACTGGAGATGCAACATATGATTATGTGAAATCCTGAGAGTTTTTTTTCATGATAACAGTATATTTTTTATATTTTTGGTTTGATATGCTCATACGTGTAGAAGTTGTAACAGTAATTTCTGATGAGTATATCATATTTGCAGGTACAATTTGTGTAGCTATTGCAGTTCAAGGACTTAAGCAAGACAAGATTTGTAGGTAGTGATAGTACCTCTTGTTAGAGAAACTAGTACAGCTAGAAATATTAGGCACCCAAGCTACATTTCTGATCTAAACATAAGTAGCAGATGTCAAACACAAGTTGAGCACGTGATTTAACCAAATTTGTATCAGTGAGACATGTGGAGCAAAAGACTATTGAAATCACCTTATCCAAGCCGTGAAACAGTATAAACTGCTTGGTACTCGAAGAACCATGAGAAGGACAGGAGCAGAATGTGAATGTGAAAGGAACCAGAACCAGAACAACGGTGCCAGGAACAGCTGCAACAAAGCTGAACAGTGCTGGTAAGTGTGTGACATGCCCTTAAAAGGCTATAGTAGGCTGGTGGGTGGAGGGATGAAAGAAGCAGTGAAAGATATAAATATGTAACTGTTTAGCAATAAATTGTCTCAGCATCTACCACGACCTGACCTGAGTCTGTGGTATGCCACAGAGACAATTTTGGAAAAAAGAGACAGGTAGTTTTATCTTTCAGATGGAAACTGCCTACCTCTTTTTCTCTTCTTTCTCATATAACCATGACCTTGTTCTCCAGGAAAAGGTTCTGGAAGAAGGAAAATTGACAATTTTCTTTTTAAAAGTTGATGATTGTTTCATATAATGGACCTAAGTCAAATGTCCTCAAGGAGAAAGCTACATAATGAACCATTAATAAACACAATGAACATAGAACAAGTTAATCATACTGCAGCAATAGCCAGAAATCCTAAGTTATCTTTCAAAATACAGAAGATACCAAACAGAGACTTAGAGCACAATATTCTTATACTTGCTTGAAAAACTAAACCCACCTAGAGAACACACTATATACAGTACCTGGCTTCCCTATTATGTACAGCAACTCTGGAGTAAGTTGTGTGAGGCATTTTTTATCTAAAAATGAGACCACATGACATGATCTTTTTACAGTAGGCACCAAATTGCCATTGCATGACCGAAATTGTCTTCTGTTGACAGGATGCATTTTGAAAGCAACTCTGTTTTGTTTAACTAAAAAGAAAGGTTAAGATACTTGGATAGTTGATGAAGAAATCAACACCTCTGCCATTAGCTAATGACAGCCATTTGGCAGCCTTTGGAAGAAGAAAAACAGGTAAAGAGATGGTGAATAGTACACTTATCTTTAATTTGTAAAATCAACATATTAATGTGATTTGGGTCAAGTTAGTGTTGCTCAGCCAAACATTTATGGCTTCACTAAACCCTGAGAGTAGTAGGAGAAATCAAAGAAGCTTGTAAGAAAGTTTAATTTGGCAAAGACGTGAAGAACAAAATACAGGAGAACTCCACGGGGAGACCTTCTCCATCAGCTTATAATGACAGGGAGAGTTTTGGCAAGTCAGGAAATTGTCAAGGCGCAATAGTTAGCCCTAGTAGGAGACCTTGGAATCAGGAAACAGGAAAGACTATGAGCTGACCTCCTGTTTTCAGAGCTCTTTCATGAGCTCATAGGCCAATAAGCTCATAGGTCTGCTACCTGTGAAAAACAGAAGTGTTTTTTTTCTCAGGTTAGGGGCTCTAGCTTCTTTCATGTGGGTTCAACTTTTCTATCAGTCTTAAGAAAAGTTTTGTGCACATGAGCTGAAGGGAGCTGGTTCTCCCTTAAGTTCCCTGTATAATCAGAAAAATGTAACTCTGTGTTTATGTTAAGAACAGAGTGACAGAGTGCTTGCTCTGTGTTGCATCTTACTGCCTGCCTAGTAAATTATTTGAAGTGATTAAACTTAAACAAGAAAAGGAATGACGACAGTAGGCAGTGACTATACTGTAGTAGCACTGGTATCAGTTGGTTCAGTATTGACCATTGGTGTTCTCTATATGCATTTCATATGTGCAACATGTAAAATTTCTATTCTTCATGAGTAATAGAGATGAGTTAGTGATGGAATACATTCTGCTAGCATGTCCTTGAGTATTTCTGCTAATCCTATTTCTTTTAAGATATCAGAGAGAGTATGCTAGGCACTGAGATCCCACATCCTGCCCTCAAACTTCTCCTCTACAATAATAGTGAAAAAGAGTGTCTTCTGTTGCCTGAAAAAGCATCCTAGTGCTATATACTGACAAGAATGTCAGTCTCAACACTATTTAATGCTAATTGACTAATTAATTTAACCAGAACAGGTTAAATTAGGGGCACTGTACTTGTCTCTTCCTTCTAGTCTTCAGGTATACTGAGGTCATCAAAGAACTAATATATATAGGAACTTCCTAAAACACAGCCTGCTTGCATAGACATAGTTAGAGATTTCAGAGACAACTGAATGCATTAATATAATTTGCAGGTGAAATTTAAAACAAAGTTTTGTAAAATATATGTGCAGTAAACATCTATTATTAGTTCTTTACAGCTGTGACAAAATTAAAAGCAGAAAACCGGTGTTCAGAATGTGCAGTATGGTCCTGCACAAGTTGTGCTAATCATGCTGAAATAGAATATTGTCATGGTTTAAATTCTAAAGAGATTTTTGCCCCCTTTTTTTCTTTTCTTTCAAATTTACAATCAAAGCTTATGTAATGGTGGTGCACCAGATTTCATTAAGGAGTAATGTAGCATGCATTACTATTTATCTACATGTTAAAAAATACAAGAAACAAACATCTTTTTTTCCCCCCTCTCGCTCTAAAAGTGCCCTTTCTTTCATCCCCCCCCCTCGCTCTAAAAGTGCCCTTTCTTTCATAGGTCCTTACCAATTTGAACTACTAGATGTGTCTTCTGGAGAATGGGAAAAGAGACAAAGTAACAGGTCCGTTTTCCAAACATTTTTTTCTTTCTGTTCAACCTAAAGTTGGCAGAAATGAAGCCTTTATTTTCCATGGAAAATGTCAGCGCACAACCTTAGACAGCATAGATTTGTGTTTCTGATTTGGTACAGAATGCTGAGTGGATGGACAGCTAACCAGCTAGACTGAAATCCTCCTCTCTGCTACTCTGGTGCTGCAGTCAGCGCCTATGTGGCTGATGAGACACATGTATCTTGAAACTGGGGTGTGTCTTTGTAAATATGCCTGTTAGATAAGAGAAAATGCTGTTCTCTTTCAGAACACCAAGGAAACAAGCTTCAGACAGCACGCCCAGACCTGTCCCTTCTAATTAGATCTTGGCTCTCAGGAATCCTACATCAGAGGAAATCTCCTTTACAGAGGCCAGTCTTTATAGAGACAGCTATCTGTTTTTCTTGTGGCTGGTAATAAAGTCATCACAAAGTGTTTTTGCATAAAAGGAAAATTATCCATCCATGTAGGTGTTTCATTAAGCTGGTGAGCTGGAGATTGCAAATTGTGAAGGGTGTTATTACATTTCCTTGCCTACAGAAGCAGCAAACACCTTGCCAACTCTACTGCTCTCTCCTCATTAGGTTCTATGACTTGCATTACTGCACTTCCTAGCCCAATTGTGCCAGCTGATGTAGAAAGAATAAAATCCTGTTCCATTGTAGCTGAGCCCCTTTAATATTTCTTGGTGGGGCATTCTCAAACATGTGAGAAACAGTTGCATAAAAGAAAGATTACTGTGTTTCTTCGGCAGCAATCTGATTTTCAAAGAAAAATTACTATTGCCTGAAGTAGGAGTGGTTTTACCTTAGACAACCTCAACATCCAATTGTCTGAGTCATCAGGAAAACTACTTCTGAGTTCCATAGCACAGTAGAACAATTTGTGCAGATTAGTCTCCAAAGAAATATAGTAATAAGGTTGTTCCCTCATAACTTCTGGAAGAAATTCTGCTTCCACAGATTAGTAGAATTTTTCCCACTGACTTCTGAGCAGCCAACATTTCACTACCAATTCTTAGAGCTATTCCTACCCTGCCATCTCCCTCCCTGGAGTGAATGGAGAACACCCGTGCAATTGCTGATGTTTAGAATTGATGCATTTGATAAAACAGATTTTAATTTCATGCTAGTTAGAAATTTTGTTGTCAGCTTTCATAGGCTGTTGGATTTTTAGAAAAAATGTTGACTGTGGCATAGTAGGCATGTCTGTATGATGGGTAGTTTT
>NW_008685464.1:54769-58472 GCF_000695815.1 Acanthisitta chloris
TTTCTACCTGACGGAAATGATACCATCTCAGCCTTTTCAAAATCACTAGGTTAACATCGGGGAGAAGAGAACCAAGCTATATTGCTACCATAAGTATGTGACACCTACTCTCCAAAATCTACAGATCATTGGTTTTTCCCAGTTTTATTTTCATAGCAAACTTATTAGATATTATATATCTTCTCATTCTCATACACATACACACAGACAGACAGAGGAGTCACATCTTCAAGCTAATACTCTCTCTGAGCCTCTTAAGGAATAGGTATCCTATTTATGTTTGTGTTATGCATGATTTCTGATTAATGCCAGTGCTGGTATCCCAGATTTTAAAGCAAGTATAACAACAGTCCTTCAGGGAAGATGTCAGCTTCTTTAAATCTCCCTTTAATCTCCACTGCCCCAAGAAACTCTATGTGTTCACACCTTTTCTCCCTTTAGTGTCTAGAAAATTTATTGTGACGATGCCTGGATTAAGAAATAAAAGTTAGTTAGGCTAAGCCTTACAATCATAACTTTCAGGTTTTTTTGAAATCTCAGAAAAGGAACGTGTCCATCAGCTCATAATCTGAAATGTTTAAGTGCTACAGAGATTTCTGTAGTGTTCAGACAGATCCTGAAGCCCTCCTTCCCATGATTCCTACTGAATACAGTCCTCAGAGGTATCAAATGCTTTCAACTGCCCTGGAAAAAGTGATTCAGTTTCATCTAGGAATAATGTAGCTTGAGAAAATATCGTGTTAAACAATATCAGCAACTCAGTGTTTATGAGACTTTCACTGTTCAGGAACAAAACATGGAGATACGGATTTCTATTGTTTCATTGTTAGAAAATAAAGGAAATACATGACCTTGACTA
The DNA here is from genome assembly GCF_000695815.1 of Acanthisitta chloris. Lineage (NCBI taxonomy): Eukaryota > Metazoa > Chordata > Aves > Passeriformes > Acanthisittidae > Acanthisitta > Acanthisitta chloris. The sequence continues at coordinate 55,629 of NW_008685464.1, forward strand.
GAGACATTGTAGCAGTTTTACTAAGCAGTAGGTAGACAGGGGAAGTGCAATTTCTGTGATACTGACTTTTCTGAGAGTTTGTGGTTTTATCCAGCTGAGTGTCTGGCCTGAACTTGGCTAGATGTTTAAAAAAAACAGATCTAATTTTTGGCCTATGGTATCTAAGAAGTGTTTTAGCAGAAACATGAAAGCCTGCATGAGCTGAACTGGAAAGCAAAGATGTGTAATAAATAGGAGTCAAGAAAGTGACTGGGGAATAACATTGTCCATTACACCAATTCAAAGCAGAAATTTCAACCCTGAGTTTCTTTTTCTCCCTGTATGATCTCCTTCTCAGTTTCTCAGAAAGGCACTAACTACATTCAGATTCAGATGCAGATTCATTTTTCATTTCTTATGCAAATATTAGCAAACTGAACCATAAGGCTGAGTTCATCATGTTCATCACTTTCAAAAGAGCATACAATTGCCAAGAGTTCATGGTCGTTCAGGGACTTTGCTTTTACAGATTTCTGTGGAAATTAAAAGTTAGATCCAATACCCTTTGACTAGGCTGTCACTGATTGTGACAATGAAATAAATTTTTCAGAAAGCACACCATTAATAAGTATCCTTTCCTTGTTTCCAAGAGGACGATCTATGTTAAATGAGATGGATGCTAATTTTAGATACCTAAAAAGAGAAAACATTGAGGAATAATCTTTTTAGAAGACAAGGGAGGAGACAGTTTTCTTTCTTCTACTGATGACTCAGAGGCCATGTTGCTAAGTAGCAAACTCTTCCCAGAGAATGGGAATACTTCTGTTTGATTCTGGTCTTTGGAAACTGCCCTTTTTCTTGTTACCTATTTCTATGCCCTCACAGTAACTACAGCAGCCTCTGATATTTGGTGCATAGCACTGGATGTAGATTGTCTTTTGAGAGCTGCACAAAAAAGAAGATTATAACTAGGAATTCTTACAAGCCTCAGAAGTGGATTTCAACATTGACTCACTTCACTTAAAGTGCCTACAAGAATGTCAGTCTGTGGGAATTTTGTGTGCAAGATGTGCATCCTAACAGTCAGCAGCATTACTGAGATCACAAAGTTATTGAAAATAAACTGAAAGCTAAAAAAAATAACTATTCTTCCCCCAAAATAACTAGGCTTTCATGTCACAGATGCAGCTACTACTTCTTTTAGAAATACAGTTCTACTTACCCCAAGCCAAGAAAGCATCTTTCAAGACAACTTGCATGGAGAAGCCTCTAATGCTCATTCATTTCAGTCCTTATCTCTTTCCTATCTGGTGTTTCCTTGCCTTGCACTGTATAAATTTTTTTTTTTTATGATTTCTAAGGTACCTTGTCAAAATCTGTTTATACTACCTTTTTAATGCAAATTTTGCAAATTCATTCATCATTAAATTAATGGTGAAGGAACAGGTAAGAGCACTAAAAAACAGATTTCATCATGACACAATAAACTACTGGCCTAGACATAGTCTGCTAGACTGAGGATCAGAGCCTGTATGACCAGAAAGCTGCCACGCTTTGAGAACAGAAGCTAGCAGTGCACTGTGCATGGTGGTAGGAGAAAATCTGGATGCCTCAAATGTGACACTGCTTTATGTAATGCAGATATACCCTAATTCCCATTTTCAATAACCCAGGCATTTAGGTTTTTCAGTTCTTGAAAGTGGAGTACAAAAGATTACAAAATTGTCATTGTGAAGGTTCATCTTCTTGGAAAGAGCAGGAAATATTTAGTCCTGTAATTCTTTTGAGGGATGAGTTTTGTCCCACCTGGAGGAGTAAAGCTGTTGATTTATAGAATAAAGTAGAGTGGGAGTTAAACCCAGCTGTAGCTGTCTCCCATGCTGTTATTATGCTCATTCAGTACCTGCACTGCTCTCTGCTGGAAGATCCTTGTGCAAGTGTGTGATGTGAGAGACCCACTGGAACCTCTCAATCAACCTGCAATACCATCCACTCTTTCTTATGTATTTATACCAAGAAACTAGGTCTCATAAGTATGTTGTAAGTAAGATGATGTACTGCTAATCCTTCTTCATCTTCATCTTGTGAAACAGCGAAGTGTTCCCAAAGTGAGGTTCATGTGATCAAGCTTATTTCTTTTGTCCATGAACAAGTCAGTTTAACTTCAAATCATATTGCATTATTCCTGATACTCTTTGACTTCCTATGGATACCTCAGCATTTTCCTTCAGCTTGAAAATTTATGGCATGTTGCTTCTGTGGAGTAAGTGACAAAACTCCTAACATTTTTAACAAACTCAAGCTTATTCCCAGAAGCATGGCCAGGTTAAAGCTCTGTTTCTTTTTTAAATGGTACAACATTGACTCGAGCTTTGGCAGTGGTATCTGGGCAGGTGCTGCCAATGTGGGTAGACACACTGCTGCTGGGCATTCCTCAAGCATAGCTCTGTGTCTTGAGGCCTGTGAGAATAGTTCCATCTGGGAGGCATGAGCAGAGAATGGGTTCCTTTACAAGTGGAAAGAAGATATGGGAGTGGCAACTGAAGTGGTTTAGTCATTTGCTCTTCTGTATACAGTACAAAACCATGCCCAGAATGTGGCTTCTGCTGCCTATTTCATCCTGTTATTTAACAGCTGACATTTTGAAACACTTGAACTCCTTATTTGCAGATTGCGATGAACTTCAGCCACTATATAATTTTAATTATTTTTAAGTGTAGAAAATCATAGAATCATAGAATCAACAAGGTTGGAAGAGACCTCAAAGATCATTGAGTCCAACCCTACCATGGTTACTAGACCATGGCACTAAGTGCCACATCCAGTCTCATCTTGAAAACCTCCAGGGATGGTGAATCCACCACC
>NW_008685464.1:58665-71032 GCF_000695815.1 Acanthisitta chloris
GCCTCCTCTTCTCCAGACTAAACAATAGCAACTCCTTTAGCCCCTCCTCATAGCACTTGTGCTCGAGTCCCTTCACCAGCCTCGTTGCTCTTCTCTGGACTCCCTCCAGCACCTCAATATCCTTCCTGAACTGAGGGGACCAGAACTGTACACAGGATTCAAGGTGTGGCCTCACCAGTGCAGAGTACAGGGGAAGAATCACCTCCCTGGTCCTGCTGACCAACAAAATAATGCAAATTCTGGACAGTGTGAGAAAACAATCTTCTCATCAGTATAAATTGCTCTTTCTGATCAAAGTTCACAACTGGAATAATCAATATTCAAACATTGGCTTTGGTCATAATCCATGAATCTCCTTTTCAAGGAATTAGAAATTATTCAAGTTAACTTCACTGCTTTGACTTTATATTGCACAATTTAAAAATGCCTGAAAGTCTCTGATAGTTGAAGTATTGGTCAGTTTGCTGACAAGTGTGGAAAATATGTACAAAGACTACTGTTCATACTAAATTAAGCACTAATGCAACAAGTTAATCAAGCAAATTCCATTTCAACAACACCATAAAGAAGAAGTGTTACATTAGGCCTAAATAAACTCTGCTGTTAGAAGACCTGAAAGAGAGATCTATGCTCAGTGTCCTTGCTCAGGACATGTAAAGGACAAAGCTCTCTGTTTCCACTACAAAGATGGCCAGAGGTGATTGCAGGAAGAGTGTGTTAGGACAGGGAGCTTGATGGACCAGACCGATACTTGAAACATCTGTCTGTAAGGAGGGAAATAGAGATCACAGGCACCAAGATACAGGAAAATAGGGCTGTGAGGCAACTGGACTGGTGTTGAGTCCTAATTTTTTGGACTGGAGGTTGAGCATCAAAGGACCATGAAGGGAACTTGATGGCAGGAGTCCTGTAGCAATATTATCGTGCAGTCCTGTAACTAAATACTGCTGTAATGCATGTACTCAACAGTGTTGCATTAAAAACAAAATTTTTAAAATTTATCTAGACTAGTGTCTTGCTCTGGTGAAGGAGGCACGTCTTTAATATGGGAAGGACTCTTATTGGATGAATGAAGTTAGAAGTGCTGAGATATGTGATTTAGAAACCACTCCTCTGGGCAGCAGGTTAGAACTGGGCTGAAAACTAAATCAGGGCTAGTGTCATTCATCTGCTGAAATTGGTTCCTTCACAGCCTGTTCTGCACTGAGCAGAAAGGTTCTAAACCAACTTTTGAATGAGCAACACTTATGGAAGGGTTTAGGTTAGATGGACATTGGAGGCCATCTGGTCCAAACCCCTGCTAAAAGCATGTGTTAGTAGAAACTCAAGAAACTAAATTAGGTCCTTATGCAGAAACCAAAACAAAATCTTTTTAGACATTTTAACTAAACACTGTTTTTCTTATATGAAAATACCCCCTTTGCAAGAAAAACACATTTTTGAGGTCAGTAGATATGTTTATACCTTATGTCATATGAGAGCAAACAATGAGGGAGGAATTAGTAAAATTCTTAATACAAGAAACACAAAGTGTGAGATTCTTGAAAACAGCTGTTCTGTTATTAACATTCCTCAGACACTGAACAATTGTGAAAGTGGCTTTAAACCTTGCCAAGTTAATTGCCATTGTAACTGGGTTGGTCAGGGCAAAGACTTTTGGAAATGGGGCCTTATAATTGTTCACATGGGTCAAATGAGGGCAAACCTTAGCTGATCTGGGAACTGTGAGGTTAAATGTTTGACCCCATTAGATTGCCAGGATGGCAAAGAGGGCAATAGAGACAGAAAGAGCTGCTGGGTTAAGCAGCAGTAGTTCACCCATAATATCTTCCACAAAGTTGCACAAAGATAAACACAAAGAAGAGGAAAACTTGGTTCTATGGTATCGTAAAATAACATCTGAGGAAACACTGTTTAACAGACACAGGCCCTGTTTCCAAGAAATTGATCATATCAGCCATATGCCCTATATATGGAGGTGCCTTTAAAACTCCTTTGCTAATATTTTCTTCTGACTTGTGTTTAATGGGAATATTTACAGCAGTATGTAAAGCATCAAATAGCATAACATAAATATCATAGCTATGAGCTTTCAAAAATATTTAACAGTTAACAATGCTTAATAAACAAATTTCTGATAGGACTGGCCATCTGGCCCACAGCAAAAATGATGGGATAGCTTAAAACTATGTTACCTTTATGCTAAGCATACTTTTTTTAAAAAAAAATCCCCAGATACAGTATGCTTGAAAACAGAAATAAACATGGAAATTTATGCTTGGAATGTCTCTAGCTACTTTCATATTGATCGGATACAAATAAATCTGTGGCTCATGCTTATAACCATGCTGATCTTTGGACAGTAATGGATCTGAATGTATCCTGTTCTGCTGCAAAGACTCAGCAGTTTATAATGCAGGAATCCGGGGTTGTGTTATTAGGGGTGCTTTGAACAGTGTATATTGGACTGCTATGATGGGATTAATCTCATTTAACTTCAGCTACCTAAGGTGCATCCATTGATCCTAGAATAATCTTTTTAGTGCTTTGCACAGTCAGCCAAGAGACATGCACATCTCCAAGGAGCAAGTTCTTCAAAAAATCTCTGAGGTTTTATGGTGGTCCACACTGAGGTCAGGCTGACAGGTCTGTAATTTCCCGGATCCTCCTCTTTGTGAATTAGTGTGAATTTGCCAACTTCCAATCCTCTGGGACCTCCCCAGTGAACCAAGACTATTGGTAAGTGATGGAGAGAGGCTTGGTGAACTCTTCCACCGTCTCCCTCATCACCCTGGGATGGATCCCACCTGGTCCCACCCTTAGGCACCTAAAGTCTTCATCCTTAGGTGCCCAACCAGAAAAATCATCTGTTTGGGCTTGCAGAAATAGTGGCATTTTCCAGGGTTTGAATTAACAACAATTCTTGCAAGTCCCAAACAAGCTTCTGCCAAGAGTATTAGATGCAAGTTTGGTTTGTATATTTGTTGGACTCAATTCATCCAGCTTCTTGACATCTGTACATGTATTCATCATAGCCTGCTTCAAAAATGATGGAGCACATGGTGCTGAGTGGAGATGAAACGCACTGCTCTCCATGAATAGCAGGTTCTTTAGGTGAGATGTATTTGTATCTACCATGTGACATGAGAGCCTAAAGTTAAGACTCCTAGTATGTCTGCAGACTGACAGCCTGAATGACAAATTTCATTCTGAAAAGGAAATGCATTTTCACACCCCTTTAAGTTTGTGTAAGCAGCCAGCCTGGTTGTGAAGGACAGGATACATCCTCAGAATTGCATGAATCACTGTTTCTTGCAACCCAGGGCAATCCAAATATCGCTATACAATTTCTCTACTGATCTGTTGATTGATAGTGACAAATGTTCTTTTTACCCAAATTAACTACTTGCTCCACATTGGTTTTTATATATGAAGTCATGAAAAGGTCATACTGGATACTAGATAAGCATGAAATAAGAGAAGAAAACATACACCTCAGAATGTTTTGAATTTGAGTCATAAGAAACAAACCAGTAGAAAGGGTCGTGGAAGTACATAAGTAGCCAAGCACTGCCATACTCTCCCCTGAGCATAGTGGTTGAAAAGAGCCCTAGAAGAAGCCTGGAGGAAAACAGTATGAGACACTTGCAAGTACAAGGGGTAACCTTGACAAAAATCATGCATATGCTTATATGGAAGTATAGCAGCATTCAATCATGAAGAGAAATTATGATGAGGACATGAAAATATAGTAAATGAGGAGTCTTGCGCTTTTATGTGATGTAGAAGGTAGGAATTGCAGAGGAAACCAAAGAGATGAGTGATACAGTAACATAGACAGGTGAGAGGATTGTCTTTGAAACAGGGAACCTACTGTACTTTCAAGTCCCAAGACAAAGTCAACAAAGCTACCAGGCATAACTGGGTAAAAATTGCAGGTGTGCAGACATAGAAGAAAGATTGTCTCAGTAGTAGAACATGGAAATAAACTTGGACATGATCTGGATGTGAGAGTTCAGAGTGAGCTTAAAAGGATGAGATGCTGCATTGCATATTAACATGTAATAATTTTTTCAGAGAGTAATTTGTCCAGAAACTTGTCAGGTTTTGTTTACTGTTACTACCAGGGCAGCTATTATCAATTGGAGGATTATATTTGTAGTGCATTTCAAAGAAGAAACATGATGTATTGGCAAATAATTATAGAATCACAGAATGGTTTGGGTTGGCAGTGACTTTAAAGATCGTCTAGTTCCAACCCTCCTGCCATGGCAGGGACACCTTCCACTAGACCAGGTTGCTCAGTGCCCCATCCAGCCTGTCCTTCAATACCTACAGGGATGGGGCTTCTCTGGAAAACCTGGCCTAGTGACCTCTGGGTAAAGAATTTTTCCTAATATCTAATCTAAACCTACTTGCTTTCAGTTTAAAGCCATTCCCCTAGTTCTGTCACTACATGCACTTGTGAAAAGTCTCTCTCCTTCTTACTTGTATGCCCTTTAGGTACTAGAAGACTGCTGTAGGGCCTCCCCAGAGCTATCTCTTCTCCAGGATGAACGACCCCAACTCCCTTAGCCTGTGTTTTTAGGAGAGGTGCTCCAGGCCTCTGATCATCTTCGTGGCCCTCCTCTGGACTCATTCCAACTGGACAATGTTTTTCTTATGTTGGAGGCCCCAGAGATGTACACCCAACTCCAGGTGGGTTCTCATAAGAGCAGAGTAGAAGAAAGCAGAAGAATGTAGAAAGACATTAGGGCCCATGTGTAAATTCAGGATAGAGTGTTTTCAAGACTTGACAATTTTCTTTATGAATAGACAAAAATAAGTAAAAGGAGGGGATTATAATTTTTGTCACATATTCATTCATTGCTAAAGTCTTGGAAATTTCAGTATTTTTAAAGCCAGATAAGAACAGGTCTACCTGTGTCACCTTCCATAGACATGCACTGATTTGGACATAAATTCACTAACAAAATTTTTGGGAATCATATTATCTCTGTGATAGATTTTTAAAGACAACTCTTTGAGAACTCAGGAACAAAATATTCCGTTGTGCAGGTAGGTGAGGAATTTCAGCAGAAGACTTGCTTATGTTAGCAAGGGCTTTTTAGCCTATGAGTGAAAGGGATCTAAATACAACTTGCAACAGCCTGAAGAGGAACTAGGAAAATATCAAACTCTTCTCCGTAGTGGCAGTCACTGTAAGAAAACTGGCACAAACTGCAGCCCAAGAGGCTGAGACCAATCGGAAGGAGAAACTTTTAAAACCAAGTGAATGGCACAACCCTAGAAAGGGTACCCAGAGAAGAGGTAGCAATCTCTGCCCCTGGAGATTTTAGAGATTTGACTAAACAATGCCCCAGCCAACCTAAGCTAGTGCTGCTGTGAGAAGGAGTTTGGAGTAGGCAGCATTTCTATAATTTTAGAAATGTCCTTAGGCAAGTAAAGCCCTATTTTGCTACCTATCTTGGCTGAGACTTGAACCTACATAAGCTGGGGATTTTGAGCTGTTGAAGAGGAAATGGGAACATCCTTCTGCCTCCTTGACTGAATCTCAGCATGGTATGCGAGACCTAGAGAGCAGCTCTCTATTGACTCGCTGCCCAAGTGGAGCCTGTGCTGAGTGTGCAAAGAAGCAGACCATCAGGCAATATGAGGAATTTCATTAGTAGGTTCTTTTTTTTTGTGGAAGGGATGCATAGTGATTTGGGGCTCTGCTTGGTCAAAATGCCTGTTGATGTCTAAGTGTTTTGGTTATTGAAGCCAAAGTCCCTGCAGGGGACAGTGGAATGACTGCAGCTATGTAACTGACTCCTTAGAGACAGAAGTCTGAAGTCTCTGATAAAAAGAAAATACACTAAAATATCAAACAGCAACACTTACATAATTACTTATTGCAAACATTTTTAAAGGTTAAATATTTCACAAAATTTTAACATCAAAAATATTCTGTATCTTGCTTTTCATAACTCTGCTGTAATTAGAGCTAGTCTCACCTGACAGCTTAAGCTTTCTTTATTCATTCTGATTCCTGTCTTTAAATTCCTTCATTATTTGCAGTACTTGCTAATTAAGTGCTACCTGCAAACTTGGAAGTCTTTGCTTTCCACATTGCTGTTACATTGTATTTGCGTAAATATTTCAGATCTGGACCTCTAACACTGACTCCTGTCATCTTTTACTACTGACATTTTAACTTGAATACTTTCCATTTATGACTACAGTAGATTTCCTACTAATGCAGCCAAATTTATGTTGAAGCATGCCAGTTTTCTTCCTCTCCTATGACTAGAGCAGAGAAACTTTAAAAGAATCAGCTAGATTTCATGCTTTTTAAAAAATTCATCAAATGCCAAAAACAGCAGTTTTGAAGAAACTTATATGCTGCTTTACCACTTCTGATTGCTTCCAAAGGATTTAAAGCTCAATTTGTCTTACCTGAAATGCTTCATCTTTTACAAATTTTCTTATCTAGTTCACTGTTCTAAAAATTTTTTGTGATGCTTATTCATGCATAAGATCATATTTCCTTTTGCCTCTAGGCATGCTTAACTGTCTATGTTTTTCACTGTATATGCACCATTACACAAACACATAATCAGGATTCAATAATATTATTTGGAGGAAATAAAATTTTCTTGTAAGTTCCCTAACACTTAAATGTACATGTTGAAGTTTCCAATTATGAAAATGATCATACTTTCTCTAAAGCTCTTTTTACAGTACAGCTGTGCTTGTGTATATGCTATCTGGTCCTTTCAAACCACTTCAAGAATTGGAACATCTGTAAGGATCTGTGGTCTCCCAAAAAAGGTGCAGTTTTACAGATGGAGCTCCTTCATGGCCTTGCTTCCTGTTAAATAACCTTGTCTTGTTTATGCTCCTTCTTCAATATTTCCCTCTAAATATAGTTCTCTTGGCTACATTTTAACAGTGTGCTTCTGTATTTACATTACTGATGATTTATGTTAAATACCAAAGTTAATTTTCTTATTTGAAGCCTGGTTTTCACTGCCTAAGGATCTAAACTCAATTCTTTACAAGTACTGAGCGGTTTGTAATTTGCCACAAACAAAAATGGAAATCTGGAAATTTTTTCTGTTATGAAGAAATAGAATTTTTTTTTGACAGATTGCCAAACTCAGCACATCATAGGCTATCCTAAACATTAAATGAAGCATCACTAAAAAAATTTCTGGGGTGCACATACAGATGCATGCTTTACATATTGACAGAAATACTTTGGCACATAAAAGACAAAGGATTGCAGAATATTTTTACACAGCACTTTGAAAGAAGTGTTGGAGACAAAGTTAATTTAGAGTATTTAACAAGCGAAGTCCATGTTAATTATGGTATATTCTGTCAAGCAAAAGTGACAAATTAAGCAATTATTTTCCTTAAAATATCTTTTAACAAACCCAAAACATGTCCCTGGAACTGGCTTAATATATAATAAGAATATACTATACAGATAAAATAGATTTAATTTCTCTTTTTATTTTTTCCCCTAATTCCCATAACGATTTAGACGTAATTCAAAGGCCATCGTCTTGGAATATTCTCACTAACTCATTTCAGCCAAATTTATATTCTCCTGAAGAAAAGAGGTTTTTGTTTCTGATGGTTTGATTGTCAAGTATGGCCATTTTATCAGCTGTCTGCCAGGTTATCTCAAAAGTTAAAAGGTGATTCTTCAAATAAAGAAGTTATGAGCCCTGGAAAACAGAGGTCTTCTCTCTACACCTCACAGAACGTGAATTAGTTAGAAGCTGTATGAAATATGCCTGCTGCACCAATATCCTTTTGTATCTGTACTTTAGCAGAGCAATGTAATACAGCAGTACTTGACATTTTTTTCTGTATTGCTACCAGATGGCATCACTGGGGTTCTGCTTACATGCAGTTGATGTTCTCAAGTATTTTTGTTACTAAAAACAAATTTTAAAATCACATATGCTAATTTAAAACTGAAAAAAAAGTACAGTTTTTAGACAAATCAGTGAGCTTATCTTTCTGCCCCACCACAGCAGACTGGCTGCTGGGGAGCTTCCAGTGAGGAGAGGTTAAAAAATGAGGCTAGGCACATGTAAACAATATGGTGGCCTCTTCAATATCAACACATAACCACAAACTGATTCTGAAGCCTCAACTTGAATGCCTAATCATCACTAACACCTAGATAAGGCTTTTGACTATAATCCAAGTCTGTTTTCAGGAGCCTATCAGGGAGGCATGGGAAGCCACTTCCAGTTAATATGAGGAGTGTGCCTTCTGCTACCAAAGTACTAGCTGCAGAAATATTCTACCAAAAGATCATGTGTGCATGGCACACCTTACCCTATTGTTCTCCAGTCTGCCTCTCTGGTTTATGCAGCTGTACACAGTGGCTTGGGCCAGCAGAATTCCCATGGCAGTTATCTATCAATAAGCAGCATCACTTGTTGCAATTACATGAGAACCTGCTGTCATGTGGAATTGTGGGACAGCTGTCCCCTAAGGCTATGCCCTAAGGCTATAGAGAGGTTATGTCTCAATACAACTCTCATATAATTAATTTAATAATGTATTACATGCCATGCTTCCTGAATGTTCCATTGTGCTCTCTTTTTTCCTATCAAAGAGCTATTCAAAGCAAACAGTGACCTCATCAATACCGTCTGAAACTTACAGTAAATGGAAATCTTCCAAAACCATAATAGAAAACATATTTCAACAGATGTAAAAAGCAAGATGAGGAGTGAGACTTAATTTGGATGTGAATGTTACAATACTTGATACTTGACTTGGCTTTGCTCAACCTCATCTTTTTGCTAAGTGCAGTGTGTTTCTTCATGTGAGAATCTAGATTGAAAATAAAAGAACAGGAAAATTGCTATTTCAGCTTTTTCTGCAACATTCATGGCTTAGCTAACAAGACAGAAGTAATTTTACCCATGGAAAATTTAAAAAAAACCAACGCAGAAAAAAATGGCCTGCAGGAGAGAGGAGCGTGAGTACTGTCATGATTGAGATTTTCAGTTGCATAGGTGTTTGAATAAACAACTTTTTATAGAAATGTTCATTAACCTATTCATTCATGACCTTTAAAATGTCAACCTTTCAAAAAGCAAGCAGGGATTGCTAGAACAGGAACAAAGCAGCTATTCAGGCATTTTTAGATTGATCACAGTCCACATGCCAAGTAAAATAAAAGACCCTATCAGAACACCTTTGTATTAAGCTGCAAGTACTTGATTTCCATACCACTCAGAGAAACACTTGTCTTTGGCCTGTTGATATATCTGGATTCTCTTAATCTCTGAAAGTCTTTAGAAATTGTCCAGACTACAATTATTTTTATTTCCTAGACAGAGACAAATATTGACTGATTTAAAGGAAAAAACATCAGAGGGTTTCACTCTGATTCAGGATCTACATATTAAACAAGTGTTTAAAAAGCAGCACTTGCTTAAATAGCAAGCATTTAGTGGCTTGGATTCCTACTGAATGTTTTTTATATGGTTGGTTGGAGTTTTTACCTGTAGATTAGCATTTCATATAAACAATTCTAAGGCTGGCTGCGCTTTCTTTTGCCGTATTAAATACGTTCACAGTACCGATCACATTACTGTGATTTCTATCACATTAGTAGAAAGCTCCTATCAGAGTTGTCCATCACCGGTGTAATATCCTGCCACAGAATCCTTGCTGCTAGGTGATGTAACAGTGCTTACATCCATTAGGGAAAAAAATCTCAATAAAAAGTCATGTAAAATACACTAGAGATATAGTGAACTCACAGCAAAGCCCTTGTTTCCAACGTTTTGGCTAACACACTGATTTTCCTTATCAAATTTTGAAATTCAGAAGCTGCAAACAATTGCTCTGGAAAATACATGGCACCTCTCATCATTGCTTTGTTTCAACAGAATGACTCACGCTTGATCTGGATTCCCTGTGCATGGTATCATGGTTCTGTGAACCAGCTTGCTCTCATATTAGCCCATTATCACATCTTTGTTGTCACATGCATTAAACAGGATGGGCCAAAGGAGACCTGTGTCTTGTCATTTCAGCAGCATGCCGACATTATACTTAGCACACTTTCTACCCCATTTTTCCTTTGAATCTATTCCTCTTCTGAGAAAAATTTGAAGTACGTCAGATAGTTTTTTTTCAGCTAGCTTCTGTTAGGATTTATATCCATCACATTTCAGCTCAGATGATCTCAGAGTACAGAGGCAATATATTTGCACATTTGTTAACTTGTCTGAAAGAAAACATGTTGTCTGAGTAATGCAATTAATAGCTAAACTTATCTTTCATTTAATTAGGAGGACTGCTTTTACTCACTTCTGTCATCCCTGAGCTCCATCATCCATGCTGGTCTGGAGTCCCATAGGAGTCTGGAGTTTCATTTGCAGAAACCAGCAATTATTCCAGTGTATTTTACTGTAAGTCAAGGAATGAGGAACTCTCTCTTTTTTTTTTTTTTTTTTTTAGATTCATCAGGATTTCACTGGGATGCAAAATGCCTTTCACAAAACTTCTTCGATGGTTCTCTACCATGAAATTCTACACTGGAGTGTAGTCCTGTAATGATCCTGCATTGTATACAAACACTAGTCCTGTGGTGACTGTCACTCTTGAGGTTACAGCTCATTTCAAACAGCTGACAGGAAAGTTAATCGAAAAGAGCACAGTTAATGAAAAGCAGCACAGTGAGCATATTAAAAAAACCCCTATAAACTCACAAAGAATCTAAAGAACAACTGCCTATGAAAGGTGTAGTAAAGTAGTAAAACTACAAGTTTGGGTGAATGGCACATTTACAGTCTTTCCACCAAAGCCCAAACTCACACCATCACCACCTCCACGACCTCTAGAGAGACCTCAGTGCTTTGTAAGGTTTGACATGACAGAAGAGAAGCTGAATTGTTGTTAGCCATATTATCTTTATCCATGTCAGGTATGATATAAGGGTTTGCTCAGGAGGTAAGCGTCTGAATTCTATGGAAAGTGCTCAGAGCTTTCTCCAAAATCTTACACCTTTCTTGCTCTTAGTATCTTGAACACAGCTGCATGAGAGATTGACAGAATAAGTCACAGTCCTACAGGGGAATGGACGCACTTTCCTTGGTAAGAGGACATAGCTGTTAAGTGAAAAGTGGCGGAGAGGCCACAGTCTGCTCTGGCTGTTGACATTACTCTTGGCAAACAGGTCTGACAGTTCTGCTCTCAGTGACCATTCCTCCTCACATCTCCCTTCCTGATCACTTAGAAAGAGATAAATATGGCCAGGTGGATATGAGGAGTACTGAGTTCTTATCATGGCTAAGCAAGTGTGCTCACATTAAGCATATGTGAGCAGTTGCAAGCTAATGGAACACACATTCTGGTAGTCTATCTCAGTCTCTTGCAACTTGACCAATGTCCCACACTGAGAAGTCTGTAGTACAAGGAAAAATCAGCTTCCATTGTGACCTTACATACATTGGCCAACTCAGCAAGGAATGATCTGTAAACTGTTGTAGACAACAAATTAGTGCAATGTGCAGTATGGGAAAGCAGCTCCTGCAGCACCATGCACTGAGATGTGTTGTGCCTTTAGAGTATCTTCTAGTACTCCTAGTTTTCTGACTGGCTGTTTTGCTCCCAATATACATTTTATAGACACCATACATCACAAACACCATACACCAGTTGGATAAGGGCTAGGCACTAAAAAAGCTGGTGTGGTTTTTTTTTTTTTTTTGGTTTTTTTTGTTTATTTTTTTGTTTTGTTTTTTGTTGTTGTTGTTGTTGTTTTGTTGGTTTTTTGGTTTTTTGTTTTTTTACTGTAAAGATATGTGACTTTCTATTGAGAAAAAAGGCCATGAACTGAAAATGAGAACTGTATTCCTGGAAAAAGATTTAAAGAGTAGGAGATACTTTTCACTGCCGCATTTGAAGCTGAGATAGGCTGCCCGAGGGAGGCTTACGCAGCTGACCGAGGGTGGGGCCGTGCTCCTTGGCAGGAGAATGAAACCTCCCCAGGGAGCAAGCGAACAGGAGTGGACAAACAGGGGCGGGACATGTCAGTGAGGGTCCGGTGCGGTGCGGCAGTTTGCACAGGCAGTGCGTGCAGGCAGGGCACAGCCACCTCTGCTTTCCTTTTTTTCATAGCTCAATTAGACCCAGAAATGGCTTCAAAGCATGCAAAAACTGTTACTGTTGTTATCAGGAGGAATGTTCTAACCCGGACAGAACCCTCCGTGCAGGACGGAGCTGCTCAGGTCACTGAGCACAGAGAGCCTCGGTCTGCGTTAGTCTCGGAGCACAGTGCGAGTCACACCTGCCAACGGTGTGAGCAGGGGAATGATTGGCTGGGGCCTGTGGGCGAGGG
>NW_008685465.1:0-4875 GCF_000695815.1 Acanthisitta chloris
TAAAAAGTTACTTTCTCAAAACCTGCCCAGCTGGTGCTGGGGAGAGCTGGAGTCAGTGCCCCCCTGCCCCTCTCCCCCCGACCCTCGGGCTGGCAGAACCCAAGGATGGCACACAGGGACAGTACAGCCTCTTGCCAAGGTGCCTACGGACAGAGTGCAGCGAGAAGGAGGTTTTTAGGGCATTCGGTAGGATTGTGCCTCCTGAGGGTCAGTGCTGGCAGCGCTGTCTCTTGACTTCTTTCTCATTCTCTGTGTTCTCCTCATAAGCAATATTCACATTCCTTTATCTCTTTATTCTTTTCAGATTACTCCGTCATAAATTTCTACTTCAGAACTTCTAGTTTTAATAGACAGTTCCGTGAGTATATGCATTTTTTCCTTAGACTTACCGTAACATTTAGATTGCTAGGTGCACACTTTAGAGAGCACAACATAAATAAGAGGCTCAGTTGAATAGCATAAGGATAGTTTATTCTGTCAGGGGAAGGAGGAGACATCAGAGAGCTTCTCAGCTCTCTCTCTGGTTCAGTATAACTGTGATTTATTCTGCTCTAAACCTACAGCAACTCTAGTTACTCGGTATCACTGCAAATTTACACCACTGGTGTTTCACTGGGTGTATTGTGCCTGTGACCTTTAGCTCTCTGTTCAGGGGCTAATGGATTAGTTTATGCATTATTCACCACCTCTAAGAAATGCTGTTCTGATCTCTACAAAAATATTTGGCTTCTGTAGAGGCCAGGGCAAAAGGCAGCGGTACCTGGTCTTCCTTCTTGCACTGCAGGACATGAAGCAGGAGAGACTCTTCTGCCAAAAGACCTTTGCGTGGATGACAGAATGAGGTCCTGCGTGCCAAAGTGAGCACAAAATGTTTCTACCTGCAGTTTGCTGCAGAGTTAGAAATCAAAACTGCAGCTGGCAGTAACTTCAGCTCTGTGTTACCCAGAGCCAAACTCAATAAATCCCTGGCGTTGCTGTCAGATGAGTCCTTTACCCTTGCAGAGCAGGAAAGAGCTGAAACCACTGGCAGTGTTAACTGGGGATTTCTGTGCTTTCAGACAGTCTCACTTCAGATCACTTCTTGTGTCTCATGACACAAATCCCAGAATACACGCTAACAACCATGATTTATGGCTGAAGCTGCTTTATTTTACTGTGTTCTGTAATTGCTATGCTCTTGAAGTGCCAGGCTTTCTGAAGAGTGTTCATGGACTGTCGCTCCTCAGCTGTGTGTAGAGCGTGTGTCCTGTCTGCTCCATGGCCCAAGCAATGGCATCTGCTAAAGTCAAGGTTTAAATCCCAACAGGAGAGGTTGATAGTCTAATTCTGCATACCCCTCCTAACCTGTTTATTCCTGGGTACTACAAATGCAAAGGAAGAGAAGTTATTTTTCTGATTTGCCAGAATAAATAGCTTTAATTCCTGACTTGTGGGTGTTTGTGGTTGTAAGCAGAGGCAGCTGTTTTTCATCACTGCACCTGCAAAACTAGCATGGTCTTTATAGCCTTGAGGCTGACTGAATTCTCTGGGACCTGGATCTTTGTGTATTTGCCATATCCTTCTATTTTTCCTCTAAGTCTATTAATGGCCGCTGCATGTTACAGAGAGGTAGTCAGCCCCTCAGCTGGAGCCGATGTCACTTCTATGGTGAGATCTAGGCTTTTGGATGCAGCCCTTCAAATGGAAAGGCACTGCTGAGATGAGTATTACTGGCTCTGCTAGTGCTCACAGGACTGGTAGGATGCAATAGGCATAAGGGCTGCACAACAGGAGACCACTCAAGAGTCTTCTGTGTGATTACAGTGACCAATTGCTTTCCAAACATCTTTGAAAGTGTAAAGTGCAGAAACAGAGTTATTTTAGGAGATTGTTTTCTCTACAAGAGTAGTGGTTATAATTCAGAATTTGGAGACCTAGTCTGGACATAGGTGCAATGGCAGAAATAGGCGAAACAATCCGCTTGCTTTTAATGGGCTTGTTTGGCAATTAAAGCCCATAAATGTGGGGGAGTTTGGATATATATATTATATTTTATTGCTTTATGTTATATATGTAAATGTACATAATGTGTATAATAACAGTGGTGTGTGTATAATGTGGACACTATTAAGAAAGTAGCTACTCCCCTTGGATCTGTAAATAGATGCGTATCTACGTATATGCATACATATATATGCATATATACACAAACATAGCTGCTTCATAGCATTTAAGGATGTGTGAAGTCCACCACCTCAACCTACCTTTGCTGGGTAGTGTTCAGCTGCTGCTCTGACATCACAGCACCCATGATGCCAGCAGGCCCCACTGCTCCAAAATGGGGAGACTTCAGTGGTGTTTTACTTGTGGCCACAGTCCCTCCTATGGGTCTGACATCTCCTGAGACCAGCCATTGCGTTGCAAACTCCATCCACAAAGTCACATCTAAACAAAGTCGAGGCATCAATGATGTCCTTCATTGCAGTGGACCATAAACTAAGAGATTATAAATCCCATAGGATCAAGCAGGCATTGCTTAGAGGGAAAGATTCCCTTTACAAGCACAAACATCTTGAAGATAGCAAAAGAAGGCAGAGTCTAACTAAATTAATATTTACACAGTATTCTCTCCAGACCTGCTGTGGGTGCGGAAATTCCCCTGCAATGTCTGTGTATGAAAGTCTCTCTAGCCTTGTGTACATAGCATTCCTCTACCTTTTGGGATAAGTTCAGGGAACTTGCAACTGGGATTAATTCAGTTGACATTTTTGCAGTACGGTGCAGAGTTTAATCCTCATTTGATGGCATTGCACTGTCTTCTGCCTTTGCCTGGCGAGTTACAGATGTGCAAATAATACCATTTCTCCTGGGATGATCCTACAGGGAAGGCATTGTCTCTTTTGCAGCACCCAGTGGAGCTGCATGGGATACTGGGTCCTGCCAGTCGCTGTCAGTGAAAGAGCTTGACAATGTTTTCCTGTCCATCCTTCCACTCAATGGGGGAACCCCAACCCAAGGGACATGGTCAGAGAAATGATGAAGTCTGCTTGATTTTACTGGGAGATGATGGGAGAGCTCAGAGTAAGGCAAACAAGGTTGTGATGGCAAAGCTGTCAGTTGGAATGGGAATATCCACTTGGGGCTAGGCAGCTCAGCTTGCCAGCCCCATTTTGCTCAGGGATGCCCCAGATGGGGATGGCAGGAAGTCCTGCTGTGGCCTCCCATGGACACATCCAGCCTGGCCATGATTGAGAGCAGAGGAGTGGGGAGCTGCAAGATTGGGCATGACAGCAAGAGCTAAAAAATATGGGGGTAACAGTGCCAGGGAGGCAATTCCACTGTTATTAACATAAACACAGTCATCGCTCTGCCTTTGTCTCCCTATGAATCAGAGGAAATTGCCTCCCAAGCCCTTTGCCTTACAGCTACTTCAGCTGTGTTTTGTTTCTCTAAGATTCAAATATTCTGACTAGATTTCAGCATATTATTATGAGAACAGAAGAGCTATAGAGAAAGTGAAGCTTTGCAGAGGAAATAGCCAGTAAATGTTGCTTTGAATTCTCTTGCTTTTTATGGCAAGCTCTGATGTCAGGGACAGATATGGCTCTGGAGAAGATGCGTCGTTGTGCTGCAGATGTGTTTGTGAATACTTAGTGGACAATCTCCTGTGACATTGTAAGGGGCAGCTTACCATTATGTATGAGATTTTTAAGCCTGCCATTTTGATGTAACAGATTTTTCTATTTAATACTGGTCCCCATGAACCATGAGCTTACAAAAGCAAGAGCCTTCTTCTTTGTGCGGCAATCCTATCTGGCCAGATTACCAAAATGTTTATTTGCATTTTGCAAAAAAGACTGGGCTTTGTGATGAAAATACGCATCAGGTCAAGTGAGAGATGTGATGGTTTGATAACAAAATCCCAGAATGGCTCATGATGGAGAGGGGGAGGCAAACTTCCAAAGCAGGAATATTCAATTTTGGCACTTTCAAAATGTGGCATTTCATCCCTTTAATTTTCCATGGGCTTTTTGTTTCAAACAGTTCTTCTGGTGAAAGCAAGCATGCAAACAAAAAAATGCTCCATATTTAGAATTCAATAAAACACTTCATTTGATCCTCTTCAGTTTCTTGGAAAAGTTCAACATGAACATTTAAGTGCTGCATTTCTTCAGACTGTGCAGAAACTGCTGATCCATGAGTTGTGCAGCTTTGATGTGCCAAGAGAGGATCCTCTAAAAGCCACTGTAATTCATATTACTCAGTAATGTATAAGTTTGATTGACAAAGGGAGAAGTATTGATACCCTATGCATGTGCTTCTCTGTGGCATTCGACTTCATTGTGTCAGGCACTTGTATTAAGCAACTGAACTAGTTCAGCCTTGTGGGTTAAAGCGTGTTGACCGCCGTGTCTCACACCTATGGTCTTCAGGATGCTAGAAAACGTGACAGATGACCACTGCCAGAGCACCTCAGAAATACTGCTGGCTGGGACCTTGCCTAGTCAGTGTCTTCACCTGGGATGGTGCTGTGCTGGTCCTGCTTAGCCTTTGCCTGTTCTGTTCTCAGCAATTGTTCTGGTGGGGAAGCCCAGCTAAGGCGTGAGGAGCATGTCCCACTGGGTGATCCCTGGCACACCTGCAGTGCCTGAGTGCGCGTGTGTCTGTGGCCTCCCAGAGTGCTGGCAGAGACCACTCTGCCCATGTGGACAGAGAAGGCTGCAAAGCCTGGAGGTGGTCCATGGGTGCCCCAAAGCTGACACCCAGGGCACTGGAAAGTTTTGGGCCTCCTGCATTGATAAAACACCTGGAAACAGACATCTCAGTTTGCAGTCAGCCAGAGCAGAGGAGCATCATGTCCACTGGGAATTGACAGGGAGGGGCAGGCAGGGGAAG
>NW_008685465.1:4896-34660 GCF_000695815.1 Acanthisitta chloris
TGCCAAACTAACCTTATTATTTTTCCCTCCTTTATCTTTTGACATTAAACAGACTGAGGGGGTGAAAGGAAGATGCAGGCACAATTAAGCAGAAATTGCAAACAGGAGGGTGAGTTGCTTTTTATGGCTAGTTTATGTTTCAGACACACAACTATACAGAATAATGCAATAACAAAAATCATACAGTATTTACCCTGGGTTTATTCACTGCAGGTCCTCTGAGAGCTGCTTTTGTTTGTCTTTATTTAATTGGCATGGTTGGATGGCCACCAGCAGGTCCAATTAAACAGATTCAATAGATTCCACTGTACAATTTTATTTTTTTCTCCATCAGCTTGTAGCATAAAATGTCCAAAATAATTTGTCTGAGTACTGGTAATGAATATAAAGTGCACTCTACTCCAGCCTGCACACAGTAAGTTTCAACTGTACAGCATTTTACAGCCAAAGCAAACTGGGTTAATAATGAAATCACTGATGCAATCTTAAGTACAGCCTTAGTGGGGAAAAGGGTACCATTGTGTGTTATGATGTGAGGTATTTTGTTGCTCAACTTTGGGCCTATCTGAAACACACGTGGGCATTATGCTGTCCTTTGTAGCTATCTTAAGCTTTGGCTTTTAAGTGTTAGGTGGGAACTATTTAAGAAAATCCCACCAATGGGACCTGGGCATGCCCTTAATATCAGGTATTTGTTTAAGTGCTTTGTTGAACTGGAGCCTAGTAGATCCTCTTGAAAAGAAAGTGATTTTCAATCTAATAAGGTTATCTTAGTGTGAACATTTTAACTACATCAATCAATATGCCCGTCAGGAGTAAATGACTAATGGGATTTCTCTTTTCTTTCTTTCTTTGTTACAAGAATGATGAATTGACTTTGCCTGTTGCTAAAGATTCTCATCTCCTTAATGCATTGCAGATATGTTTAATGGACACGAGCTGTCACGGTCTTGCAGTAGCCAGTCCTCATCAAAAGTATTTACCCTTGAGTCCGAGTCAACAGATTTGAGTTCTGATCTCACAGAGGAAAATTTGGCAAGGCTGGAAGAGGAATACGCGGCTTCTAGTCACATCTTCAAACTGAAGAGAATACACGATTTTATTGAGCAGGCTAATCTTGCTCTCCTCAAGAGAGAGACAACTAAGAGAGCCAACAGAGATCGTGACTGGGATGTAGAGGCTGAAGGAGCCTCCTCATCCCTTCCTGCAAAACGAGCAAAAATTGCAGCTGAGTTTCCTGGAAGACCTCTGAAGAAATTTCAAGGAAAGATATTAACAGGTATTTTTTTACCAATCTGTTAGTGGGAAGGAGAGAGAGTAAGATAGCTGTCCTTGATCTTTTCTGCATTTCTGTTTGCATATCATAGAATCATAGAAGGAACCATCATAGAATGGTTTTGAGTGAGAAAGAACCTTAAAGATGATCTAGTTTCAAACCCCCTGCCATGGGTAGGGACACCTTTCACTAGACCAGGGTGCACAAAGCCCCATCCAACCTGGCCTTGAACACTTCCAGGGATGACACATCCACAGTTTCTCTAGACAAGCTGTTCTGGTGCCTCATCACCATCACAGTACAGAATTTCCTCCTGACATCTAATATCAATCTCCCCTCTTTCAGTTTAAAATCATTCCCCCTTGTCCTGTCACTATCTGTCCATGTAAAATGTTGCTCTCCCTCTTTTTTGTAAGTCCCTTTTAAGTACTGAAAGGCCTCTAATGAAGCCTCCTCAAAGCCTTCTCTTCTCCAGCCTGAAGAACTCCAACTGTCTCAGTCTATTTTCACAGGAGAGGTGCTCCACCTTTCTGATCATCTTCATGGGCTTCCTCTGGACCCACCCTAACAGGTCCCTGTTTGTCTTGTGCTAGGGTCCCCAGAGCTGGACACAGCACTCCAAGTGGTGTCTCACAAGTACAGATTAGAGGATCAAAATCACCTCCCTCAATGAGCTGGTCACACATCTTTTGATGCAGCCCAGGATATAGTCAGCTTTCTGGGCCGCAAGAGTATGTTGCCAAGTGATGTCCAGCTTTGCTTCCACCAGAACCTCCAAGTCCTCTGCAGAGCTGCTCTCAACAAGTTCTTTTCCCAGTCTGTGGTCATGTCTGGGATTGCCCCAACCTAGATGCAGTACCTTGCACTGCGATTTCAGCTTCATGAAGTTCTTGTGAGCCCACTTCTCAAGCTTGTCCAGGTTCCTCAGGATGGCATCCCATCCTTTTGTTGTGTCCACTTCACTGCTCAGCTTTGTTTTCATCTGCAAACTTGCTGAGGGTGCACTCAATCTCATTATGTGTGTCACTGATAAAGAGTATTGGTCCCAAGACCCAGAGGGATGCCACTCATCACTGGCCTCCATTTGGACATAGAGCCACTGACCACAACTCTGGCTGCATCCACCTACCCAATTTCTTATCCACCAAATAGTCCACCCTTAAAATCCATGTCTCTTCAATTTGGAGATAAGGAATGTTATGTGGGTCGGTGTTGAAGGCCTTACAGAAGTCTAAGTAGATGACATCAGTTGGTCTTCCCTTGTCAAACGTTGCTGTCACTCCACCATGTGGTAAAATAGGTGTGCCATGCATGGGCACCTAAAATGGTGATGGATTTTGAGGAGCAAGATATACCTGTCCTTCCCTGCCTGTTAGTCAGGGCTGCAGTTTGCCTGGACAGTTGGGTTGGTTTGTATCATGTTTTAGGCAAAAATAGTGAGCTGTAGGAGCAGGGTAAGGAGCACCAGCATCCAGATCTGAGTCACAGCTGTGGAGAGAGCTCATCACAAATGCAATGTACTAGCCTGGAAAGGATCAACTTTTACTGTTAATTTCAACAGAGTGAAACCAGGACAGAGTTTAAACAGAAAACCCACCCATCCATTTTAAGCATCATCCGTTTTAGTTTTGTCTCGATCAGAGTTTCTCTGTTGCATGTAAATGCCAGCAAATTAATGTTAGACATTTATCTCTCTTGTTAGATATCTCAAGCTATGTTTACTTCATATATGTACATATATATGTGCATCCTCCTTTTAACAATACTTTACAGCTCATTAAGTAATCCAGCCAATGTTTCGAGGCAAATAACAGGGGCAAAAATATAGTTCATCAGTGCAAAGGAAAATCCTCTAAGTTACAAGGGATAAACCCCCCTTTTTAAGGACCTCAACATTGTTAAAGCCAATTCTGGCTGCCTGTGGTGATACTGCTTGCAAGCCAGGATGTGGCTTGTGACTGTATGCGGGACGGGGTGGTAGCTGTCCTCTGCAAGTGGATGAGGAAGGGACAAGTGGCACCATCAAAAGCCACTGGAAGGGGTTCACACAACAGCCGTGGGGAATGGCAGCTGATTGCCTACATAGGGAGAGTCTGGGTTTCTGCAGCAGAGGCTGGATCACAAACTGGGGTCCAAATGGGACAACTTGGCCTTATCCTAAGTATGAATCAGGTTTTTGGAGAAAAGACTGGACTTTTTCCAGGAGTATTTGAACACGCTGTGAGCAGGCATTCCACCTGCTATGGGAGAGCCCCTGACACAGCCTGCTTTGGCACAGACAGAAATGCACAGCCAGCGTGAAAGAACCAGGCTATTCATTAAAGTAAAGGTTTACCTATTTCCTAACGAATTCATGCATTGGTCCTCCTTGGGGGTTGACCAACAGAAGTGTTTTCTGCTCACTTTTGCATTTTTCTCAATGCAGATTTGCCTACTCCTAAGAATGAGAAAAATCGACTGTTCACACATGTAAGGTTTATTTTTTAAGAGCTTTCCATGTGGAAATCAAGTATTCTTATCAGGCATACATGTGAGCTGCATCCTTGAGGACAAATCTGTCCTGGCAAGAGGCTGAGGGTGTGAAACAGCCACAAAAGACTGGAAGCAAATGCATACAGAAACCTCTCTCAGTGCTATCCCAGGCAGTCAGTTCTTGGATTTCCACATCACAATTAAAATTCAGATGAAAGATGAAGTTTGTTTCAAGCTATTTCAGTAGAGAACTAGTATTTAGACACAAGAAGATTTACCAAGGAAAATCAAATATAGGAATGCCTCATTAGGGACCTAGTGTCAACATTTAATATGTCTTCAAGAATATCTACACTACAGTGGTTCGCAGGGCTTTTTTTTTTTTTTTGCTTTTTTCAATCTCTTTTCATTGGGATTTTGTCTTTCACAAGAGTAGCTTATATAATCTGATCAGTAACCTTCACTTCAATGCTTTTTCTGGCTCCCTCTCATAGCCATGACTCTCTTTTTTTTCATGTGTCTTACTCTTCTAAATTTTCATTTCTATCATCTCCTCTGCC
The DNA here is from genome assembly GCF_000695815.1 of Acanthisitta chloris. Lineage (NCBI taxonomy): Eukaryota > Metazoa > Chordata > Aves > Passeriformes > Acanthisittidae > Acanthisitta > Acanthisitta chloris. The sequence goes on from NW_008685465.1 coordinate 9,205, forward strand.
CACTCCATACACCTCCTTATCCCCAGACCCCTACATGTCCACAGGCACCTCTCCTCTCTCCCACCACCTTCTGCAAATGCCTGCCCTTAATCTCTTCCCTCTGTCCTCTCTGATGTTTTGGAAATAACACCACTTGGTACATAGACACTGAGGTAGGTTTTACCTCATAGAGCATTTGAGACAAGCTGAAATGTACAACTAACCTGGTAGATGGGCGCTGTAACAGACACAGAGGGAAATATGCAGCCTGTGGCTACTGAATGCAAACTTGGAGGAGAAAGGTGCTGCTCTGACAGCAAACCCCTCAGGGCACTGCACCTGCCTGTAGCAGGTGTTTGGGCCGAAATTACTCGTTTCCTCCCCACTCTTGTAGCATTGTGACCTTCCTGCAGAGGGACAACCCCAGTCCCCTTCACCCTATTGCCTCTGTGCAGCCACAGGAAAGGTGAAACACCCGTGGGAATATGCCCTCCCAAAGAGTCTGTAAAATAAGGAGACCCAAGCTGTTTACAGATGAAACCTGAACAGAAAGGCAAAGTAAATTAGCTTGTAACTCTTGTGTCTTCCTCTGCACAGCCTGTCCTCGGTCTCCAGCAACTTTTTTACGGTTCATTTTCGGGAGCTTTCGCTTTGCTCTCCCACAATTTATTATACTATTAAAACCAATGGGGAAAAATGTTCCTCGTTATGGTGGGAAGGTTTTATCTGAAATACAAAATAATGAAATGGCAAGAAATCTCAAGGCAGGAAAAAACCCTGCTGTTCTACACACAAAAAAGAGGATCTTTTTTTGTTTTTAAAGAAAGCCTTTTCTCTCCCCTCCAGCACCAGCGACATATTCTCCGTCAGCTCAGCCCACAGGATCTATGCCGAAGGAATCCAAGTAAGCAGAGTAATTGGTAACATTTTTCTATATAGTTCAGTCATGTTAGGCTGTATTTATGCCGTACACGGGCAAGCAGCAGAAACCCCTAACAACTGGAAATTTACAGTATGCCTGAGACATCCACAGCCTGGCAGCCACTGCTGTGCCCCTGCTATTAATAAACTGGAAGTTATGTCTGTCCAAGTGGTTGTCTTTGGGCCCCTCAACATTTGCTGTATTAAAGGGGATGTTGCCAGCCTCTTCAAAGGGGTTTTGGGTTTCTTTTCTTTTGTTAGATAGATAAATCCCATGCAGCACCTCTCAAATCAACTGAGATGTGTGTTTTTTATTTTACAGGCTAGGGAGGAAAAGGAGGCCTGATTCCCCAACCCCAGTAAATCAGCAGACTATCACCCTTCACACCACCGGTGTTGCTGCAACAACACGGATTCACAAATGCTGCAAATGTAGCTTACTCTTTTCATACATCCAATATAAACATGCAGACAAATCTAGTCTTCCCAGCAGAAAGAAGGCACAGAAGAGAAATTGAATAGAGACACTGTTCAAGGGACAAACAATGACCAAATTCTTCTCCAGAGTGCTTTAAATGGGATTCAGTTCATTGATAACAATTTTTATATGGATATCTGAAGGATATTTTTACTTTTTTTTTAAAAGTTGCACTTAGCACCAAGGGAAATTGATATAAGCAGCTGTTTCAGGGAGGGTTGTTGCATTGCTATATGAACATGAAGCATGGAGTTTTTTCATTATATTATATATATTCTTATAAATTTAAAATATGTTGTAAATGTTATACATATAAATGTAATTGTTTAATATTTATATAAATAAATGTTATACATTAATAACTTGCAGCCTGAAAGAGTGCAGACTCTATTTCTTCCCTACATTTAAAAAATGTTATGGGCTGAGGTAAAACCTCTGATATAATAGCAAGGAAAACCAGGTTTAAAGTTTATTGGCTAACAGAAAGTCACTACACAAATACAACAAAAAAAAGATTTCCACCCATCTGAGATTTGTGAGAGGGGACTCAGCAGCCCAGCTACTTGCAGGGCTAGCCTGAGCTGTCTGTACAGAATTGGCCGTGATTTGGGGTGCCCATGCACTGCTGAGGCTGCACCCTGACTCCTCAGAGGCAAGCAGGTTGCTCAGTCTGATCCCCTGTCTCATCCTCAGGCAGACATCAACTTGACCCATGGAGCAGCCCGAGTTGACAGCCAACTCCTTGGTCCCAGGAGCAGGGGCTTCCATGAGATTCGAGTTTGATACCACTCCCAGCTAACCTGCATATGGCCCTTTACTGGTCACAGGAACCTGATCCCAGGAATGGGGGCTTCTGTGAGATTTGAGTGATAGTGATCCCAGTTAATGTCCACGAGCCCTTTACTGGTCTCTGCTCCTCATGGTAAGGCAGAGATGATGGCATTGTACTACTTCAGCAAAGCTAGGAGAGCAAACACACAATGGAGACATCAGAGCACCACTTCTCCCCCTAGTCCTCAAAAGTTTTCATCCACAGATGCATTAATTTGTGTGCGCTGTGCCCAGAATCCCTTACAATTCATAGGTAACTAATAAGAAAGCAGTGATGTGTAAAGGCCTTATCGAATTACTAATGGAGATAAATTAAAAGCAAAAAATAAAAAGCCCTGCACTCCTTACCTTGAATCAGATCATAGTCAGGCCCCAAACAATTTGTTCAGTATCTTATTTTCCTGATTTTGGGGTGTGTTTTTTCATCTGCCAAGGCTACAGGCAGCTGGACATGCTGTGGTAAAGGAAGGGTGTCCCAGCAGAGCCCCAGCCCATATGGGTGCCAAGTGATACCATATCATTAGCTGAGTGGGGGTCACCTAATGCCATTTGCAGAACTGTGTCAGCTGAGATAAGCAGGAGAGTGATTTTAGGACTGACACAGCTTTGTTTCATCCAGTGAAATAAAGGCAAGGAAAGCAGTAAGACCAGAGAGGAATCCATGCACAGCTTCTACCAATACTCATTGTCCATTTTGGTGTGCTGGCAGTTACCCCTCTCCACTCTGCTGTCCTTAGCTTTGGGAGTGCATCTCTCCCCTCTGCATGCTGCAGACCTAACTTTCACAAGGATAAATGCTTTTCATTATCAATATCCTGAGTTCTGTTCCACTCCTATTAGGTAAGGTACCCTCCTGGTAAGCCAGGGCAATGCTGAGCACCTCACCTGATAGCCCAGCAGCTGACGAGCATCATCAAGAGTGCTCTGAGCCAATTTGACCCCAGACCATTCTGTCAAAGAGCAGGGATTAGCTGATTTTGCAGCGAGCTGCCACTTGAAGACTGCTATCCATCATCACCCAGAGCCATGATGCTACTGAGGGATGACACCTGCTGAGTTGGGAGGATGCCCAGAGGTGCTCAGCATCTCCAGCTTAACTGTGTCAGCATGGGTTGTCTCAGTCAACAGAGATGGTCATGACCCAGAATGGAGGAATATTCTAGTTTTCAGCTTCTTGATTTTAACAGACCTCCTCTGGCTGATGGTTCCCTCTCCTTTCAGCTGAAAAGGGGGAGTTAATTGAACTTCCCTTGAAATCCACCAGTGGTTTGATGGTGCTGTCATTGCAGTCTACCAGCAGTCTCACAAATGGTTCCTGCCTTCCCTGCCTCCTGCAGTCCTAGGGTTGTCTCTTCCTTCTTGCCACCTCTGCCACCTGGCACAGGCCTCTGCAGCCATCCAAGGCTACTTTTCAAGGCCAGCATCTCCCTTTAAGCTAGTGCAACTCCTCCATCTCCAGGCATCCTGGTTTCAAAGGACTTTTGAGGGCCTTCTGAACCATTCACAAATGTGATTCAAATCAATCACATTGATTTTCAGGATCTCATTAGACACCTCAATGTTTTAGGGGATCCTGGCCTAAGGGTTTCTCCATAAGTGAAGCACAACGTTGTTACTAGACTGTCTCAGCCTGTGAGGGTTTATGAAATGCTTAGCTAGCAAAACACAAAGCATTAACTTCTTGGCTACAGCTTTCTGCCAAAAGATAGGCATATTGTGCTTCAATGCAGATGTCTCAGGGAAAAAATGTGCAGTGCATTAGAGAGCTGTGACTCATAGAATAATTATCCTCATTTCTCACAGTTTATTAATAATTTAAACCCAATCTTGATGTTATTGATCTATCATTGAATCGGAGATTTATTTCAGATCTGTAGTCACTGAAGCAGTAAATTTAATCCCCCTTCCCTCCCACCCTTCCATCCACTAAACTCACTTTATAACTAAAACATGATGTTTAGGCTGTTTCAGTAATAGGAGGGGAGAATAAGAGCTCAGAGGCTGTGGGTGGCAGGAGCAGTCTTAAGCCTACGGAAGACCAAGGGGAGCTACATAAGGTTCTAATTTTAATACATCTTTTTTGACCAAACCATCCTTTGCACATGATCTCAGGGATGCCAGAAGGACCAGAAGCTACTTGTTGGCATGCACATCACAAATAGATCATAGACCAGTTTTGCCTGTTTTCATCTAGGTTTGCTTGTCCATTCCCACAGTTAACCATCAGTTTTGCACACATCCCAGCTGTGTATCCCAGTCCTACTCTTTGTCCTCTGGATACACAGATCTGAGCTCCCCAAGGTAAAAGCACCTGCAACACGTATGCTGTTGCAAGGCACACAAGTGCTTGGGTCTGATACTAATTTACTTAAACTGGTGAAAACCTGAAGCAGCTGCCTGGGTGTCCCAGGAGTACCATGAGTGTAAAATCCATTTATGTGCATGGAGGATTAAGCCTAGAGAACTATAATTTGAAGGCTCCTACAGCAGTGCTCACTGGGCTGTACCATGTGTCTGGTGCATTCAATAATACAGCAGCAAGACCTGGCCTTTTAAAAGAAGCCAGGAATAGAAAACAGTATCCTTTATGGCTGTAAAGTGCCCAGAAGAGTGATTTTTGTAGGCAAATGAAATACATTTTTATTAGACCAATTGTAGTATATGGTTGGGTTGGAAAATGGGTTCTTGGCTAAACCAGCTCTTTCTCGGGTCTGGAAGAAAGTAAATGTGCCCAAATCCTCATCTGTTCTTTTCCATCAATATTAATGGATACAATTAAAGATATTATCATCCCCTGCCAGCCCATCCTTGCTGCTGACCTTAGACCCTGCAGCTGGAACCACAGCAAATGGGGGCTCTTGGCCATGGCTGGAGTTCCTGCCGCTATAGGAATGTGTGACAGGACCAAGCTGTCATAGCCTTGCTCTAAAAAGTAAATCAGATCAGTGTCACCAGACAGAGAGGATGTGTTGGTGCAGTAAAGCACTGAGTGCACACACAAATATGTGCTCTTAGCAAGTTGTTTCTTGCCTGAATTGGAGACATTCCTAGAGATGAACAGCAGGAAAACGAAGCACAAGAAATTCAGTGTAGTCTATCATTTTCCAGAGGTATCATTCTTAATGAAATAGTCACAGAGCTGAGTTTTTCTTGGTTTGGGTTTGGAAGATTTTTTACTTTTTGATGTCCAGTTTGTGTTAGCTAAACTTGGCATAAGATCAGGGCAATGCTCCTATTTCATTAATCCAGCAGGATAAGGGATGGTGCCAGCAGTAACACAAGGGTGCAGGTGCTGGGTGTTGTGGAGCTGTGGAGAGGGGAACAAGTCCAAGGAAAACCATGGCTGGAAATGTTGCTGGATGTCTGGGTCCCTGTGATGTGGGGTCCCACCTGTCCTGGTGGGACTGTTGTCATGGGCAGGTCACAGCTCCTGCAAAGCCCAGGCTGGATGGCATGAAACAAGGCCTGCAAGACTTGTCTGGTGAATTTTCACCCGAAAGCATGAACTGGTAGAAATTGAGGCTTTCCTTCATTTGCAAAGCAGTGACCTCCCTTCCTCCCTATCTTTTGTGAAATAGGTGGAGTGAGTGATCACAGGCACAGGTACCCATCAGCAGTGCAAGTCTGTTTTGAGTACCCACCTCTGATGAGAGCAGATTCAGTGCCTCTCTGAATACAAAACCCTTCCTCCCACAGTTTCCTCCTGCTCCAGGCAGTTAGAAGGTTATTTTCAGTACTGAGCAGCTGACTAGAGAAACTGAGCATCACTTCAGGGCTTGGTTCACCCAGAATATGCCATTTAATGTGTTTAGGTCTCATTGCACCCTGGTGAGGTGAGGAAATATCTTTTCTTGCCCTTTTAGGAGTGGGTAACTAGAGAGCTGTGTCCACATCTATTTCTCCCCAGACTAGGTGCCTACTATTCTGACTTGCTTGCTGGAGGTGTCTGTTCCTTGCTGTTGACAATATTAGGCTCCTAATTCAGGTGCTTCACTTAAGGCATTGACCTTGGACCTTGGTTCACCTCACATGGGATGAGGTTGGCTTTCTGGGCTGCAAGCTCATGTTGCTGGATCGTGTTGAGTTTCTTATCAGCCAGCATCCCCAAATCCTTCTCCTCAGGGCTGCTGTTAATCCATTCTCTGCCCACCCTGTATTTGTGCTTGCAGTTGCCCTGGCCCATGTGTGGGACCTTGCACTGGCCTTGTTAGACTTCATGAGGTTCACATGGGCCAACCTTTCAAGCCTGTCAAAGACCCTCTGGATTGCATTCGTTAGGTAGAGAATGGTTGCTTGAAGCAGGGGATGTGCTCCATGGTGAGGTCTGCTCCAGCATTCTCCAGACCAAATACTAGGCAACAGGAGGGACACAACTGCAGAGTCACTACCTGTGCTACCTCCCATTGCCCATGCCAAACCTCTCAGCAGCTTGAAATATTCGGGAGGAGAATTCCCGGAAATCCAGCTCTACGCCTTCCCCTGCCCTGCAGCTCGTCCCTCCAACCCTACTTTTGCTTGCCAGGCATTTGTATAAACAGGATTAACATCTGCAGTTACACTTAGCTCAGTTGCAAATTACACAGGCTACCAAGCCTCGTGCTTCAGGGCATATAGTGATTACCATCAGAGGGGCAAAAATGAGTTTTTCCAATAACAGAATATTGCATGATTGACTGGGGACATTACAGGGCAGAGTGGATTAGCCTTTGCCATCAGTACAGTTATATGTCATTACCACATCAAAGCACCAGAAGTGGGTGAGCTGCTTCCATTCAGTCAGCGTTGGAGGTGGCTGGGTCTGGAAAAGCAGGGTTAGTTGTTAAAACCGACATAGATTTCTGAAGCTGCTTATAAAATGTGCCTTCAGCAAGCTGTGCTCCCTGCTTCTGTTTGCCTGCCTGCTGGGCTGCATACCTTCAGCTGGGCAGAGAAGCCTACCCTCCTCTCCTTTGTCTCCTGGCATTTCCTGACTCTGGTGGGATCAAGAGGATCTGGGACTCACTGTAACAGCAAGCTGGAAGGCACTTTTACTGACAGGTCTGCTGATGCCATCCTTATGGTGCTTCCAGAGGCTTGCAAGAGGGACTGAGATTCCTGTTAGCTCTCTATTATGGATGAACAACTTTGCCCACCCTCAACTTTCAGGCCACCCGATTTCCTTCATCTTGAAAGCAAATTATTGTCTCATTTGAATGGAAGAGCTAGAATTGTCAGAAAATCTAAAATAAGAAACATAATTAGCAGCAAAACTTTTAATTCCCCTTTCTAAGACATTTCTAAATGTGTTAGTGCTTATTTATTGAACCTGGCTTGACATTTAGACAGTTCCTTTTAATGCTAATAGGGTTGACTACCAGATTGAATCCTACTGCTTTGAGGAATGGCTGCTCAGTATTCAGAGCTGCCAAGTTCCCCCTGCACAGAAATACCCACCCTTCTTTGCAGGAAATATGTATTATTCAGTGCAAATATATGAAAACAAGGCCATTGTAGGAGTGAGGAGTCTATGCCAGTGATGCCACACAAACAGCCGATGCACAAGGTGTGTGTGGCTGTGGGGTGCCAGTGTTCTGCCTTTCTGTGGTTAAAAACTCCCACCAGCACTGGCAGAGAAGGAGGAAAAGGAGTAAAAGAAGGAGGAAGAAGAGGAGGAGGATGAGGAAAAGGATGAGGAAGAGGAAGCTACCTGGTTTCCCCAGATTGCAGTCAAGCAGTGGAGTTTCCTACCCTTGCCCACTTGAAGCTCACACTTAAATCCAAGACTCTCATTTTCCTCCCTGTCCTACAGAGCCAAATAAAGCAGGGACCCCTTCCTAATAGAAATCTAGGGGTAAGAAATGTGGGTGGAGATATTTTTCCCATAACAGTCACTATCGGTATTTGCTTCGGTGCATGTAATGTGCTTTTTGTGCTCCCCCTCTTGCAGATCAATCGATAGGACAGATGTCTGATTGTCCTCCTGTTTCAATGTATGTCATCATTACTCCTTCAGACCTGCTGCAAAATAGCACAGGTGTCAATAAAAATAGAGTTTGGACTTACATTTACTTTAGATTAGGCTTTATAGGTGAAAATGGTAGATTTTCAGAAAATAAGCCTCAGCTCCATATTACTAAGCATACAATGTCAACACAAGGCTGCTTGGGCAATGCAGCAGCCTCCAGAAATAGGACAGGCTCCTAAACACGGAGAGTGACAAGCCAGCCTGGCTTGACAAGCTTTGCCAATGGCTAGCCAAGTGCAAGCAGATTATCCTGATCTGGGGAACAGAGATATTCGAGCTCAGAAATTTCCCCCTGGATGTGATTACCTTGTAATACCCACTATCACTCATTCTCATTTCTAGGTGGAAAGGAGGTACAGAGTGAGGTTGCTAGTTTGTGTCCGTCAGCTGGTAAATTGCCAAGGCATGTTTTTAAGGCAACCTTGGAAAAGTGCACAGGAACACAAATGTCTCTTGTCATTAAGCAGCTGAGGTTTCAACCAGGAGAGGCACTTGCATATTGTGCCAGCACAGCATCCAAGTGTGTTTGGTTTAATTTACTGGGGGAAAATTTAGTGATTCACTCAGATTTGGACTGACCATTAGAGCCACTGCTGCGCTTTTTTTAAATCTCGGTCTCCTGTTGTTCATAACCAGGCATTCTCTTTCAGTGGTAACTCTTGGAAACCCAGGGTGATACAGGCCAGGCTGAGACAAGGTGAGCTGACTGCCATAAAACGTCCTTGTTCTGAGACACAGCCACCAACAGGTCATATTTCCACAGCAAAGCAAGGTGCACGTGAAAGGTCTGCATGGAGCACAAGGCTGCATCCCGTGGTTATTAGTTGTATTCCAGAACAACCTGGCCTCCAGATGAGGACCTGCAGAAAAGACTTGTCCATGCAGAAGGCTTTTGCTTTGGGAGTCAAAGGAAAATGGGATGCACCTGCCCCTGGGTCTTGGTGAAAGACTTTTTAAGCTGAAAATTGTGCCTGGTGTGGAGCCTTGGTGGCTGGAGAGCTACCAAGCAGCTCTACCTCTGTGATGCAGGGGTCTGAATCAGAAACAGTGGTAAGCAACAGTACCAGACACTTCAGGCTACATTTCATCTGCTTTGCCTTAGTGGGAGACATGGCCTGGTGTGAAATGCAGGACATAGGGATGACTACAAAGGGTCAGGCCCTAAAATACACCTGATCCAGCATCCTGCCCCAGATGAGAGCCGGCAGATGCTCAAGAAGTAATACAAAAATAGAGCAAATATTTTTTTATACTTCCCAGAATACTTTCCATTTCCCTGGTAGTCTGTGACTCAGGAGCCTCCAGAACTGTAGATGCCATCTCTGCATTTAATAGCCCTTGATGGATTCCTCTTCCATCGATTAGCTTACACCCTATTGAACCAACACAAACTTTAAACATTCACTGTACCCTATGGCAAGAAGTGCCACAGCTAAAAATATCCTTTGTTTATTTTGAACTTGTCACTTGATAGCTCTCTTTGATGTTCACTCTCTTCCTTTGAAGAGCACTGAATAATATGAACAGCTGTTCCCCGGTCACATCGCTCTTCCCCTCACAAAACTCAGTTGTATTTCCTCTTCAGTCATTTTTCCTCCGAGATAAAAAGTCTTAATCTATTCAGTCATTCCCTGAATGGAGGCCCTTTTGTGCTTTTGATCATCTTCAATTGCCTTCCACTGTAACTTTTATATTTCTTCTGTATCATATTTGAGATCAGTGAATCAGGACTGCACAATGGTATTCAAGAGAAGGGAGCCCACCGATTTATACAGCAGTATAATGCTTTCCCCTATTTGCTCTCTCCTCCTTTCCTAATAATTCCTAGCTTTCTGCTTGCTTTTTTGATTGCTACTGAGTCTTGAGCTGACATTTGCATAGAGCTATCTATTATAACCTGAAGATTTCAATCCCAAGTGGAAATTGTCAACTCAGAGCCCATTATTTTGTATGTAAAGCTAGGATTGTCTTTTCCCATGTGCATCACTTTACATTTATCTACATCAGATTTCATCTGTGATTTTATTACCCTTTTTTTCAGTGCCACAAGGGTCTTTCTGTAACTGTTCGCAGTCAACCCTTTGCCTCAACCACCCTTAAAGTCATCAGCAAACTTCTACACTATTTTGAGATTATTTAGGAGAATTTCAAAAGCATGGGACAACGTTTAGGCTAATTTAGCAGCTTCCTCTTTCAAATTTGAAGTGCCAGCTCCCAAGGAGAAAGAAGAAATGCAGTTTCCCAAGTTCATGGGATGTCACTGGAGAGCAGTTGGCACTTCTGGGAACAAATGACATTGTGCCTAACCAGCACGACTACTTTCACAGATAGGATGGGGTGTGATGCCTCTTGCTGAGATGTATGTCTGCCTCCTCCTGTACTGGTGCCATATACCAGATCAGTGGGAGATGGGCCCAAGCACAAAGAGGTGTGCAGAAGTCCTGGGGTCCCAGGAGAGGAGGCAGAGAGGAAGCAGTGGATGGCAAAACCTTACTCTGGGCAAACCTCTGCATGCGAAGTTGTGTTGAACAAATATGAGCTAACTGGCAACTCTTCCTTGCAAAAAGTGATCTCGGAGTCTGTTGAGCTTTGCCAAGGAGTCCAAGGCCAGAGTTAGACAAGGAGCCTCTGTCCGTAGCAGGAGAACACGAGGATGATAGAACAGCCACTGCCCTCTGCCCAGGCAAGGTGAGACCCAGCTGGTCAGTTAGTGAGAAAAACCTCCAGAAATTACAAGTGACAAGCACTGTTTCAGTGGTGTATTTTCCCCAGGAAGCAGCACCTTGCAGCAGTGCCCAGCGGGGGATCAGTACTGGGGAGCAACAACATGGGGCACTTCTTTCTGCTGGGGGGATCCTTGTTTGGGGAATGAGCTGGACAGTTGCCATTGCAATTTTTAGCAAAAGGATTCAGACTGAGCATTGCTCCAGCACCAGAGGTGAGCATGAAATAAGTTCACCTCAAGAAAAAACAGGAGAGAAATTGAACTGCTCTGGTGGAGTGTTCCTCATCAATGGCCGGTGGTGAGCCACAGAGTCACACAGAACATGTTTGCCTCTCCTTCATGACTCTAGTAATTTCTTGCAGCCTCTAGAGCCAGGCAGTGCAGGATTTGCCAGCTCTTTGGTGAGATGCCTTTCAGGAAAGGCACAGAGCTTCTGAGAAAATGCTCTGTTGAGGTGGTTTGATGCTCCTGCAGCTGCAAGGGGAGAAAGTCTCTTCCCTGATAATGGAGCAAAAATTGCTCCAAAGGGCAGAGGCTCTCCCCCTTTAAGAGACTTAAGCTTGACCATCAGAAAAACAGGGCTTATTTGGTGACAAAAAAAAAAAAGAGTAGGCATCAGTGACTCGGGCACAAAGTATGTCTTGAGCTGTGGGAAGACTCATGTCTCCTGGCAAAAAGATATGTGTGCACATGAAAAGAAACCCACTGGTTTCACAGATCCACAGAAGACACCAGAATGGCTACTATAAATACTACAGAGAGGGGAAAATGCATTTAAAGCTAAACCAGACTTAAACTGCTTTTGGGCCATTATCATAAAATCACAGAATGATAGAATGGTTTGGGTTGGAAGGGACACTAAAGAGCATCTAGTTCTAACCCCCCTGACATGGGCAGGGACACCTTCCACTAGGCAAGTTGCTCAAAGCCCTGTCCAACCTGACCTTGAACACTTCCAGGTATGGGACATCCACAACTTCTCTGGGCAACCTGTGCCAGTGTCTCAACACCCTCAAAGTAAAGAATTTCTTCCTAGTCTAAACCTGACCTTTTCCAGTTTAAGACCATTCACCCCTGTCCTGCCACTACATGTCCTTGTCAAGAGTACTCCTTCAGCTCTCTTGTAGCCCTGTTTAGGTACGGAGTGCTGGAAGGCTGTTAAAAGGTCTCCCCAGAACCTTCTCCTCTCCAGGCTGAACAACTCCAACTCTCTCAGCCTATGCTCATGAGAGAGGTGCTCCAGCCCTTTGTGACCCTACTCTGAATCTGCTCCAACAGCAGAGCCCCAGAGGTGGACACAGTAGTCCAGGTGGGGTCTCAGAAAAGCGGAGTAGAGGGCAGAATCCCCTCTCTTGACCTTCTGGTCACACTGCTTTTGATGCAACACAGGATGCAGTTGGCTTTCTGGGCTGCAAGTGTTTATTACTGGTTCATGTTGAGATTCTCATCAACCAACCCCCCCAAGTCCTTCTTCTTAGGGCTGTTCATGATCCATTCTCTGCTTGAGATTGCCCAATCAGGAAGGAGGAGAGCTAATTATGAAAGTTTCCGTTACAAATACTTTGGAAATGCAGGCCAAAACGCAAATTTTCAGATTTCCCTTGAAGGTTCTTCATATCAACATTGCCTTAAAAACTGAGTGCATCTTGACTTTGAATATAATTTCTCAGGGTTTTGTTTTTAAAGACGAGAGAGGAACTGCTCTTTAAAAACTGTTTTTAAAGTTTTAAGCCTTTTTAAAAGGCTTAAAGCCTTTTTTTGCTCTTTTTCTTTGCTTTTTTTTTCTGCTTTCTCAGTGCTCTGCAGTATGTTAAAAGAAGGTCAAATTCCCAAGTTGTTCACATTTTCATATGAAAAACAGCCATAAGTTTCCATTGAGCTCTTAAGAAGGAAGTGCAAACATGCCCACTGTATTTATGTGGGAGCACAGATAATTAAATATAACCTACAGTTCCTGACATTACGTATATACATACTGAAAAAGAGTTCTGATGTTCCATTAAATGCAGTGGGGTTGGTTGCCTGTATGAGAACAGTCTAGACTTCAGCCCAATTTAGCTTTTTAAAAATAAATGATGCTGATCCTGAATTTCCTTTGTCCTCTGAGGAGACCACCTGGATAGAGGACTCTGCAAAGTGCACCTTTTGCAGTTCTCCCGAGAAGCTAAGCCCAACAGTAGCTGATCTGAAGGAACAGCCCCAGGAAAATGTGTGAGCATTCCTGTAGCATAAGCTTCTTCCTGGCAAAAAAAAAAAAGGAGAGTGACCACCCCATGGCAGTGGCAGGAAAGGAGAGAGGGATGTGAGCAGGGGGAGCTGGAGGGTGAGGTCCCTGGTGACCTAGGTGCCCCAGGCCAGCCCTCCTGATGGGCTCTGCACCCCACAGCTCTTTTGCTGCAGTAGATATAAGAAAGTGTTTGATGCTTGTCATGCAAGAACTGATGAGTCAAGATGAAGCACAGCAAGAGCTGGACATCATTCCCCATGCCAACCCTGCCCATGTTGAGCTGAGGAGAGGCATCAGTAAGGGACTGAGGAAGATCAACTCCAGTCCCAATTGGCTTGAGAGAAGCCCCATCACCAGCTCCCTTCACTCCAGACACAGGGAATTTCTCTGGTAGGACCCCACTTGTGGCATCACACTGCTGCCCACATGCACCAACAAGCTTTGAGGCACCCTCATGTCAGTCCTATGATGGTACCACTGGCAGGAAAGATTCATCACCTGTCCCAGTCAGAATATACTGAGCAGACAACACTACTGAATGGCTCCAGAATAACATGTTGGACCAGGACTGTTCAGTGCTGCCAAGGCAATACTTGCCTGAGGTCCTCATGCAGCTTATCTTCACTGTAGAGCCCTTAGAAAGGCACTGAATTGATGAAGAGCACCTAGAGATTGAGGACTCAGCAGCCATCAGCTGCTCCATCTCTGCCATTTTGGTTTGTCATTTGCAGATTAGGATACTCCCTAGAAATGGGGACGGGGCCACATGCTTTCCCAATGCCAAAAGGTTTTCTGCGTCACTTGAGTTATCCAGGCTCAGTTGCTGTTTTCTCCAACTGTTTTGGTCCTTTGGGGTCAGACTTGCAAGTGCCCTCATATCTTCATGGGAGCAACAGCCACACCAAAATTTCCCTCAGGTAGAGAGGGGCAGTACAAAGTCCAAGTGCCACTCAGGTGTCCAGGTCAGCTGGTTTGGGCTCTTTAGGTAAGGTCTGTCTTCTGGCTCTACAGGGATTGGCAAAATATATGGTGTGCAGTACTTGGTCCCACCAGCCAGGCAGGCTTTTTGCCTTGAGAGGCTGAGGAGGCAGTCAGGGGCACAACATACAGGTGGAGCAAGACAGGACACCCAGTCACATATGTGATGAGCTGTGTGAGCAACGTGTCCAAAAAGCTGGGCCTCACCTCACCTACGCAAGTGCATACACATGCCTTCCCCCATCACCTGCAGTCCCCTTGAGCCAAAGGCAGGGAAACAGGCTCTACTCCCATACCATTCATCTCTCCTCCATACCAGGCTACCCCATCCAAACTGCCTAGCAGGGTCAGATGCAGGCTCCTCAGCTAGAAATCATGAGGGGAAGTGCTCCTGGTCCCAGGCCAAGCCCCAGGTCAATAATTAAACAGCACAGGCACAACCTTTACAGGGTCCTGGGAGTGTTGAATTCATCAGTAGGGACATCATCACTGTGTCCAGCAAGGGCTGGGGTGTCCTGTGGCATCCCTTCCAACCCAGCTGCCAAGAGAAGCAGCTCCCCAGGGCCTGTTGTCCCAGCCCTGGTGACCCTGGGAGGGCAAGCAGAGATGGAGTTCTGCCCCATCAGCAGGGCTGGATGTGATCCTCCTGCCAGCTCAGGCCCCTGCAACACAGCTCCTCTCTTCCTCCCCTCCCTCTCCTCTCCCTTCCCCAGCCAGACAGCACTGCAGTTTCTGCCAGCATGCAAGAAAATTACCTGTGATTTATCACACAATCAGTGATTTTGTTGGCTTTTTTATTTTCAGCATAGCAGCACATTATACTGCTCTCCCATCCTGAAATATGGGGGTAGCAAATCCTCCTGCCTGGGACTGTGTATCTTTTTAGCCTCATAAAAAGCCTGAAAACTGAAAGCGGGAACAAAATCATCAGTTTGTTGCTTTTTTGTTCCCTTCTATCCCTTACAACCAGGAAGGAATTCTTAGCTATTCTGCAGAGCCAAAATGTGCACCTTCAGGTTATAAATTAGTGCTGCAGTTACAGCTGGAGTCAGCCACTTCACGTGTATGAAATGCCTCTACCTGGGAGCTGCTGTGGATGAGTCCCTCAAGTCCCTGCAGCAGACACAACCCGAGCATGGTCCCTTTCTGCACGTGAGAATTGTCTCCTGCATTAATGATGATCTCTTTGCTTTCCCCTCTCCAAGTTGCTCTCCATTCTTCCCAGAGAAGGTGGTGATGCTGGTTATATCTATCAGAAAGCATTAAACCTAGCTCCTTTGTAATGCTGGGAGCTAAGCCCTTAGCAAAGAAATGTTTCTGTGTTGCTTGTCAGTACTTTGCAGGATAAATTACTTGTGTG
This sequence comes from Acanthisitta chloris, assembly GCF_000695815.1. NCBI lineage: Eukaryota > Metazoa > Chordata > Aves > Passeriformes > Acanthisittidae > Acanthisitta > Acanthisitta chloris. The sequence goes on from NW_008685465.1 coordinate 24,708, forward strand.
TCTGATGGAAAGAGGGCCCTTAGCAAATTATATCATCAGACAGCAGCTACTAACATAGAATAAGGAGTTTTGTATATGAAGTGTGAAAGCACAGAAGTGAAGGATGAGTTTTCCTCAGTTATTTGAAAGGGTTTAATGAAAACGTAAGCATACAAACAAAAACAAGGCTAGGTGGAAAGCGCAGAGGATGATGGTCTGGCAGTGCTCTGGGGTTGGTACCAGTGTGGGGAGAAGAAGGCCTGGGGCAGAGCATCCCTGTCCCCTGTGTCCACACAGGTATCCCCACCAGACTTCCCACACGCTCCTACCTGCCTCTCGTCGCCTCGGTTTTGGTCCTGCTATTCTCCTGAGCCTGTAAGACAGTGTTATCTGATGGACAGATGTTTTTTATCCTGTTCCTAGATGGAAGTGGTCAGGTTTAGTATCCAACAGCAACAGTGCTTGGGTGGGGAGACACCTGCAGGAGTGTCCTGCCTCGAGGTGCATCACCGTGACCTTCTTCCCTTGGGGTAACCCACCTCAGCCTCCTGGACTGGTTACATAACTCACGCTGCTCCTGCAAGGAAATGAGTCTCTACAGAGCTGGTTGCCTTGGGGGTGGCTGTCTGAAGGGTGGTGGAGGTTGAGGTCACTTCCCCCAGACACTGTCCCATGACGGTTTTCTTCCACTTTATGTGGGCTGTCTATGGGATCATCTTTCCTTGACTGTTTGTCGACTACCCATCAAGCAACATTGCATCTGTTCACTGAGGAAGTCCTGTTCACCTAGTGCATCCTGAATAACAAGTACCCAGGGATGAGATTGGCTTCTGGGAGCCACAGCCACAGGCTCTGCTTCCACCCTGACTGCAAGCCTGGAGGTGACACCAGGTCCCAGCTCATCCCCAACCAGCCCCAGTGGCACCCCAGGGCTTTAATGTATGCTGAAAGCATCTTAATTTGTTTTTCCAGTTTTATTTTTTCCTATGTGAAAGTTCATGAAAAGGAGGTAGGGCTGTGCTGTAGCCCACCAGAGTGGGCAAGTGCACAAGGGCACTTGGGAATTGTCCCATCTGAGCCGCCAGTGACATCTGTCCACAGATGTCCTCACATCCTCTAATGTGAGAAATGATCTTGATATCTACTTTATCAGTTTCCCATGGAGCTCCAAGTGGCCATGCTGAAAAAATGAGGGCTTGTTACCTGCACGAGGGGAAGCTGCATTAGCTTGAGGTCAACATTGCTTCTGGTTTGTTTCTTATATCCATTGAGCATTTCTCACTAAAGAATGACTTAGGTGACCAATTCCTTGCAGTCTAAGTTGTAATATGAGGTGACTGATGGCTTTAGAAAAAACTACTAGCGTTTTATACTAATTTTTGACACCCCATTCCCAGTCTCCAAAGTTTCCCCTCAGAAAGCTAGTAAATGGGGGAATCAGTAAATCCCGTCTCAATTTTACAAGTCCTCCCTGTGCTGAGGCTAATTAATGGACATCTTAAATGTCTAACTGGCTATTACAAATCATTTTAAATAGCTTTTGCAGTAATGCTTCCACCAGACTCCTGCAGTCCTACCATTTGCCTGCAGACATGTTGGTGTTTCATCCATCACACGGCAGCCAGGTTTTACAGCCTGACACCGAGGCGATCCCTAGCAGCACTAAACCATCACTGACCTGCCATGGATCTCTCCTGACCTCACGGGACCACACACCTCCCATTGGTGTCAGCCCTGCACCAGCTTGCTGACTTGCCACCGAGCTGGGACTGGCTGCTACAACCCACCTAGCCTCCCCCAGGACCTGTAAATTAAAGGCAATGCTAAGTGACCACCCTGATATTTATAAATAGAATATGATAGTTTTGATGAGAGGAAAAGAGAAAAACAACAGCCTGTCCTGTTTATGGACCGGTTCAGGCTTGCCCACAGCCGATGCTGTAGCACATTACAGCTGCAAAGTTAGATTTATTCTTTTTTCCTGCTGTTTTTTCCGAGCTGCAGCATGAGGTAATGCTGGGGGAGGCCTAGCCACCCTCGCAGCCTGATGAAAATCAACTTCTTCATGCTTAGGCAGGAAAAACTCAATGTCACACATGCTGTGAATGATGAAAACTCCCCATGTGCCCCACCTGGGAGCATGATCCGGCGCCCACAGTCGCCCACCCAGAATGTCATGAGATGGGGAGTATCGATTTGTGTCTGTATGCATAGATATAGGCTGGTTTTCCTCACACACTGCCTTTCTCTCACCTTGGTAGCTTAGCAAGGCCATTTCCCACACTCAGCCACATGCATGACCATGCACATGTGCATCAAGATCTTTTTAGTATAAAGGCTGCCATAGCAAAAGAAACTCCCATGTCCAGGGACTTTCAGAAGATGAAGACATGCAGTAGAACAAGGGGTACACACACAAAGCCCCCACTCCGCCTGTGATCTGCATGGATCAGGCAGGGGCCAGACAGAAGCACTAGAAATAGCATAACTTCAGCCACCACTTGCACATCCCTTCTTTCCAGTCCATCACCAGGAAACTGAACAGCCACATCACCATTAAAACCCTGGGTTAGGATCAAAATTGACTTACTTGTTCACCAGCCACAGCAATTGTGTTTCAATGTGGGGTCCCAGATCAAGGTGAGCCCTTGCTGTGGTAGCCCTGCCCAGCCAGCTCCTGCCTACCAGCTCCTTGGAGAGCAGCACGGAAACCACCCCGTGGAGATAAGCTTGGGACTGCTATCTGACACTGGTCACAGATTTTCATGTGGAAAAATCACCGTTTCGTTGAAAACCAAATTTCCTGCCTGTGTGACTCTTAATGAAATTCCCTTTCAGGAAAGCATTTAGATGAGATTGAAATGCTGTTGCTGAAGGGTAAGAACAACAAGACTCAAAAATTCATTTTGAAACACCGTTTCTTTTCAAAACATTTAATATTAAATGTCAATACAAGCACAAAGCTTCTGATTTTATCTAAACAGCATTTCACTTAACGTGAAACAGACATCTGGGGAGAGATACCAAAATCCTTTGGTATATTTTGTCATCTATGTATCCCACCTCTGACTCTTCCTTTCAGGTGGAAATGCTGCTCTGGCCAGGGCTCAGCCCTGCTTGGTGCTGGTGTGACTGTCCCAGCCTACTGGTGTGTAACCCTGCTCTTTGCTGGTTGCAAGCATAACTGGTCAGCTCTGAGACACAGATCAGACATTGCTCATGCTTGGTTGGGGTTTGAGGCCTCAGGGTGAAGGATTCAAGTTGTCTTCCCTGATGCAGACACAAAGCCCTCACAGCAATAGTCTAAGGGGCCACAGATGTATTGGTAATGGAAACAGACCTCTACAGTAGCAACAACCCAAGGGTCCAAGCATGCAGAACCATAAAGCACTGCCTTCTGCTTTTTGACACCCAAAATTCAGACTTCTTCTCAGGACTGATTGCTATGTTAGGTAAGAAAGTAATCTTCCTTGCCCCACTACTTCTGGGCAGCCCACTCCCACCAAAGCAGGCTCAAGTCATTAGTTTAGCTCCTCAGTTCCCCTGTACATGCCCTAGAAGAGGATCAGCTCCAGAGGGGAGCCATAGAGTCAGTGTGCTCCATGGGCATGGAGGGAAAGGACACCCATGACATGGCCAAGTGTGAAAGGTTGGGTTACAAGAGATGTGGGATGCTTTCCCACTCAGCCTTCCCTCAGAGTGTTTAACATTAATACTCTTCACTCTGCACAGACTCTTTTTGCAGTTGCAAGACCCAGAGAAAAGTCACCTACTTAAGTGGCTGGAAAGCAAAGAAGAGCTCCTCCTTCAGTCTAAAATGATTCAGCTCAGGAGCCTGCTGTCCAAAATAGTCAATGCTGCAATACTTCTGGCAATCCCTTTCTCAGGGTTATCACTCCTTGCATTTCATCATCTTCTATCTACATGACATACCGAAATGAAGATATTAACGCTCATAGCAAGCGGTTATGTCAGCATTTCAGATCAACTTTTCCTTCATCAAGGTGGTAACAGTCACTTAACAAAGAAAATAAAGCTCCTTTTTTCCAAGCTCACAATGCCTATCTGCTTGTACATCAGGTCCTAGCAACACCAAGCTCGTCTCAGGTGACAGCATTTGATGGATCATAGTCTGATCCGTGGGGCTGCACACTGAATGCACAGAATTTTGAAGCAGATAAGCTTCCGTCCTACAGCTGATGAACTGGAAACTTTGGGAACTAGTTGTACCAAGTGTGACTGACAAGCCTTGCTTTGGCCCTCAGCCAGAGACACCCAGGCTGGTGGAGAGGGGAGGATGAACCGCAGCTTGGGTACAGGGACTGGGGGAAATCCAGGAGAGGGAAGATGAGTTGTCTCTTGGGTTTCAGGGCTCCAGTTGGTGGTAGAAGGCAAGTCCCACAGCTTAGGAGCACCTCTGAAAGGGGTCAACTGATTTTTTTTCTTTTTGTTCTATTCAGAGGTCTGATTTGTTCCACAGTGTTGGCTTAGTTTTAGGGTTTCATAAGGACGAAAATCCATGACAGTAGGAGAAAGCAGCATTTGTACACACAGAGTTGGATCTAGCTGCAGTTACGTGTTGCTACTGCAGCACAACCTTTTTCCCCTTTTTGTACCCAGATCACTTTGTTGAAACCAAACACAGTTTGAGGAAAGGCCTATTAGTTTTCCTCGAAAAACACAAGGCACAGCATAAAGTTATGCAGCAGAAGTCACTCTTGTACAAAAAGAAGGGTGAATGCCTGGCCAGCTGCTTTGACATTCACCTCATTTACGAGATGTCATCCAAAGGGCCAAACCTCTTTAGGAGGATCCAAGCACCTAGGAAGCTATAGTCACACATCACTGCCCCATACCTGCCAGATAAAAGCCAAATTCCACAGGGGAGGAGAGTTTTGTTGTTTAGGTTAGTTCATACAAATGACATTGTCAAAGCCAAAGGCTGAAGGGAAGCTTCATGCTGACCTCACAGGGGACAAACCACAAGCCCCTTGGATAATGTGTTTCTACAATAGCAAGAGTCAGAACACCACTATGTGGTAATAAGAAACTGGGTAGGTGAGTCTGTGAGTAACCAGGCAACAAGAACAGTGACCAAATACAATAATACTTGTGCTTTCTGCCACCAGCTCTCAAGTTTTCTCTTAGTAAAAGCCAACTAGCTAAAATATGTCTTTGTATCACAGTTGTGGTTTCTTCCCCCTAACAAAATTGCAAGGAAAGAGACCACTTAGTCACACAAGATTGCTTGTCAGTAAAGAAAATACAAATTTACTTTTATTATAACCATAAAGAGGCATTAATTTAACAATTAGCTGTACATTCAGCACTCAGGTATACATCTGTGCCAAATAAACTCAATTCTCTTACTCCTAAAAAAAGAACACTTCTCAGCAATGCACTGCCTGTGCTTACAGGATGTTTATTGTCTCTGTATTACAGTTATCTTGACAGACAAGCCTCAGGATACAGAATAAAGCTTTACTCTTGGACCAAAATAGGAGGCAACATTTTTATTTTAAAAAATTAAAAACAGCAAGTTTCTAGTCAGATAATATAAAGCATCTTAAATTAATCTTTTGAAAGTATTTACACTATTTGTAAACGTAAATATCTGAAACTGTACATGTTTAAACAAATGCTCATTTAGCAAACAGGCTGTATAAACTGATGTCTGTTCTCTCCACCAGCTGTCCTAGAGCTGTCTGGGTACCCCAAGAGAGAAAAAGATCTCAAGCACAGGAGTGACTACTGCCATGGTTTACCCTTCATGTCTTTTCTGTACAATGTCTGTATTAAGTCAGTATCACTCTGTACAGCGACCATGCAGTCCTTCTGAAAAACTTTATAAAAAACAAATATACATATATTACAGTGCACTGGACATTATTTTACAGCCTGTATTCCTACATAAGGAAAGAAAGGGCAAGTTTTCCTCCTCATTAGTTCCTTTAGTTAATTTTTAGAGTCATGTAAAGGTCCTATAAGTACCATTTATGTACCTCAGCAGCACTGCTGCAACACTTCTCATGGTAGCTTTAAATCCTTCCATCTTATTCTCCAGCCATGAAATTTGTAACAGGAAAATTATTAAATCAAAACACCACCGATGCATACGGAAATTGCTGCATTTTTTAAACTAAAGAACAAGTTTTATCAGTAAGTTAAAAATCTGCCATGTCACTCACTACATTTTTGCTCTGCAGCACTGCACAGTAAAGATTTACACACTGACACCTTGAAGCTGCTTAAAGTGCTTCATTCCATTGATGGCCAATCCTTTAGCATTCAGCTTTTCACACTGATGACCGATTAACGCACACTGAACAGCATTCATTGTTCACCACTTACTGAGAACTTACTCTCTGTTTACAAGGCTGATTTGACTGGCTTCCACGTTCAATTTCAGGCACCCCACACCTCCTTGTAAATACTTAATTCCAAATTCCCGTCTCAGTTCCCACTTTAAACAATGTAACACCACCATTTGATCTTGGGAAAAGCAAACTCTACCCTAAAACTAAGTAGCTGAGAACCTCTATGCTAAGCTTTGCTAGAAAACCTCTGAAAACAGTGCAGTTCTCTCAGCAATACCAGAAATTGTATTGGACAGCTTTCCACTGCAAATCCCAAGGATCTGAGGTTCTTTACATAGAGCATGAAACTTTAGGTCATACCTCACAGCTCCCAGTCACAACAGTGTAAGAAAAACAGCACATCCAGTGTATGAAGAAACACTTCACATGTGGGAAATAAAGTTTTCCCAACTAAGAACTTCTGAATTATGTTCAAGCACGTGGTGGATTACTAGGATTTGGGGGGAGTTAAAGAAAAACTCAGAGTATGCCTGCTTTAGTTGAATTGTCATACCAAAGTGCTTATCTCCCAAGTCTTGCAAGTATCTATTACTGGTCCCATTTGATTCCCTGAACTTTATTTCCAGCATGCCTCTGAAAGTATGACTTCCCACTGCATACATCAGCTTATTAAGGGAAAGCAAGAGCAGTTTTTACATTAAAAACAAATAAAGGGTTTCACTGTGAAAATATCTGGATAAGGCAGTAACTGAGCTTCCATAAGAGTGACCAGCAAAGGGTTTTTTGGTTTGTTTTCTTCTGCCCACTTCTCAAGCCAACAAACAGGAAGACCTTTAACAAATCAATAAACCTGGATTTTTTTCTATTTTTTCCCCCTTAAAACACAGTTAAGCAGCAGACTGGATATTTTTGATGCAGACTGGACAGCACAGTTGGATCCCTCGTTTACTTCAAGCAAACCTCCTTGCGTTCCCTTGACTGCCTGGCATTCGGCTGAAGCTTATTTCAAGCAGCCTCACTGCTGGTCTACTTAGACATGGATAACAGTAAGTTCACCTGAAATACAAAAGGAAAGCCTACGTTAGACAGAGCAGCTAAGCTTCAGAACTGATGTGTTATTTCTTAATCTTTAACCAGGATTCCCAGGAAGCACATTAAACAGGAGAAGACAGCTACAAAACAACTGGCCAAAATTTCCAGTCAAATGCCTACTCACAGGCTTTTTAAAATGCAACTGTTGACCATGCTGACTAGTCATTTCAGCAGTCATACCCTACTGTGTCAAAGTTTCTAAGACGACTTCACGTGCTGTCAAGAAATTCCAAAAAACGGGCACACTAGCAAAAAAATGTTAACATTCATCTTAGATATCTGAAATGCATTTGGGATCCTTTGCAATGCTTGTTTCCCACATATTACAATACAGTTTCCCATACACTTGAGTTTGTAGGATAAGTGATCCTAAGGAATAACAAATAAACAACTTCAGGAAGCCATCTCCTCTGGGATAACCTCACGTTTTTCTGGTGTATAACTCTGTGCTCCAGGACAGTTACACACAGGCCATCCCTGTGGCCACATTCACTGCAGGCATGTACTCTAATCCATAAACTAGATTATCTGTTTAAATACTGGCATCCTGGGATAATCAAGATTCTATCCACATTCCCTGGATCACTAAGGTCAAAGCGACATTTTATAAAACCTACTTGGTTTCTGCCAGAGCATCCTAATACAGAGAATTCTTAACCCCAATCATCTCTGAGACTAAAGACCTTACCATGTAGGGTTACACTTCCATAAACATCTGCACATCTGCCCAATGCAATTCACTTCAAATGCACCCTAGTAATTCTCTCAATGCTTCCCAAATGTAAAAGTTGCTGCTCTTTGTACTTGTCAAAAGCAAGACTGCCTTCAAATGCACAGGCTTTTTTAAAGTGTATTCACTAACTTTGATATCTCTCTGAAAAGACAATGTCTAGAAATGGCAAGACTCTTCTACAGTCTTGTACAACTCAATCCCCAGCAACATCAATCACCACTTTGGTTTAAGAAAATCTATTAGATATTCATTAAAAAAGAACCCAAACAAAGCCCCCTTCTAGCTGACAGCCTCAAGTTCAGATAAAGCCCTGAGTTTAATCATCCAGGATTAAGGGGGATAATAAATAAATAAAAAACACTGGAAATACTGAAAATGAAAAAACCCAATGTTTAAAAATGCCAGTCACATCAAAGGGCAACTGACAGAATAGGGATTCAATATATACCTGTTCCATGGAAGGACAAGCTATGATCTGGAGATCTTCATTACTAAATTCTTCCTTTAACAAAGCATGGAGTTTCTGGAACATCTGCTGAATGTTATTCTTTTAAAGGAAGGAAGAAAAAACTCAGTATTAAAAACCACAACACCCATCTTGAACGTGAACCAGAATAAGCACAATGTACATGGAATAGCTACTGAAGTGACCAGGCAGGGAGAAGCAGTTGAGCTTTAAGAGCTTTTCTTCTAAGACAAGTCCCAAAACAGCTACAAGGAATCCACATTAGCTGTGGGAGAAAATCCTCAGCTGAGATGTGCTAAACTCGAACACTGAGTCCCAAGGACTTAACCTGGAAGCTTATAATTCAAGCTTGGTTCTTTCTGGAGGCTTACAGTAGGTTTTCCATTGAATCTGTATCATCCTCTCTGCCTCCAGTGCTCCTGCCCATGCATAACTGACCAAGCTGTACTGGTTTTGGCTGGGACAGAGTTCTCTATGGTAGCTCACATAGTGCCAAGTGGAAGATAGGCAGAATAAACAGCACCAGTTACTCCCCTGTAATGTGTGGGGGTGTGTGTTATGTAGGCTGAGCACAACAGAACAGGACAGCTGTTTGGGCTGTCGGATTTTTTTAAGCTAAAGATATCATCATAAAACTTTTTCCTTTTTTTTTCTTTTTTTTTTTCATTGCACATATCTTTCCAACACGCTTCTCAGATCAGGGACACCACAGTGACTATTCACTATTACATGTGCATGGTATTTGTCTCATGTTTACTGGCTGGACTGGTAGCCTGAAATAACTCCTTAGGTATGTGTACGTATGTGTGTCTGTATACACTTATAAATATATACATACATACATCTTTATAGATATATTATATATATAACAAACACAGAAATATGAGGTGAACAGTCCCACAAAATGTGTTTAAAGTCTTAAACCAAACGAAGACCCAACACCTACAGGAAAACATGCCAGCAATACTCACCCTGACTGGCTTAAACAGAATTAATTCTGTGTCTTTATTGGACAAGTACAAGGACATGCTTCGTAATGTTGATGGCAGCTTTGTCTTTATTGTCTTGTAAGTGGAAGAGACCAGATCGTTGATCTTTGCTGAAAGTAAAAGAAAATATGCTTAATAGGCTAAAATGGAGTTCTGCTAACTGAACCCTACACTCCGGAAAATCACCTCCAGCTTTACTGGGGCTGATCACAACCACAGGTTTCAGTGAAAGGGAGAGAAGGGGTGGGTGGGCTGTACAGTATCAGCCCACCGCATGACCACAATATGCCAGACTCTCCTTTCCTGCACCTACCGCTACATCCTCCTCAGGTTTCTGAGTCACAGCCTTCCAACAGCAACAAAGTTCTACATATCCC
>NW_008685465.1:34690-60240 GCF_000695815.1 Acanthisitta chloris
CAGGAATAAACAACGCTAGTAAAGAGAACAGCATATCATAAACTCTTACTGACCACAGGCCACGTCTGTGAGAAGAAAGGCTGCACAGCCGTCTGGATCTTGAATCAACCAGACAGGAATCCTCTCTCAGACAAGACCTTCTTTCTTTATTGCTAGGCACTTAAATGATTTTACAAGATCACTGCTTAAAGGCCAGGGGAAACATACATTTTGTATTTTGCAGTACTAAAGTTAATATACTGTGTGGTTTCTTCCCCCTCAATTTCTGCTATACCAAAGTTTTCTGCCTAATCCTGCTTCCCAGACAAATGACTCCAGAAACAGCAGAAGCTCTGCTTAGATTTGCCTCTACACACATAATTATCTCCAAACAAACATTAAAAATACTCCTAAAGAAGCAGAAGATGTTAAGTAGAAGCTTGAGTTAGCCCTTGAGAGTGTCTGACCCATGGAGCAGCACTGAATTATGTATGAACGTGGCTGGCTTTGCATTTTAAGAACATGATGCAACAGAAGGTTCCGATGCATGCATTGGAATAATCAGATTTTTCCGTGTCACCCAGAAGCACAGCTTTGTAATTCGAAGAGCAAAACAACCCAGGAACATCTAAAACTGCTCCAAATGTTCCTATGAAGGATTCTTAAGAAGAGAGAAACAAAGTCGGCTTCCCTTTTCGCATAGTGACAAGAAAGCTGAAAAGAAAGTAGGTACCAAACATACAGACAATAAAAGCATCAACACAGATTCATTTTTTCCTACAAAAGCAAAAGCTTTATCTTAATGTAATCAAATAATTCCTTAAGCACATTCCGTATGCAGTTGCAGAAATGTTGCTTTCATGCAAGGACAATCACAGCTTGAGAAATACTCAAGGCATTCATCTACTGCGCCAATTAAATACATATTCTGAAGTTTGTCACGTTTTGATTTAGAGGTGTCTTAACTTAAGGCATTTAAACTAGCTCACGGGTGAAATTGGAAGCCAGGGTTTTCAAGGAAAAGGCAGACAGTTCTTAGGCACTTCGAATTTCTCAAAATCGATCACAGTGTCACAGTCCAAATGACTCTGGACACCTTTGCCGATTCCCAAAAGTAACATGAATATAAACCAAAGTAAATACCTGGTTGTGCCCAAGGTTGCTGTGAAAGGCTGTACTTGGGACCTCCTTGAGTGGCCATTGTTTTTAAAGCAGCTACCTAAAAAAGTAAAATCAACAAAATGATGTTTCTTTCAGTTAAACTCACAACGAAGTGACCAAGTAAAAATTGCACAAGTCTCGTAGATACTGTAGTGAACAGAATCTTCCCTGCTCTCTCTCTCTTCTATGCCCTGACTTTACAACACACAGGGGAAGCAGCTTGACAGAAGTGCAATTCAAAATTACAACCATGATCAATTCTTGAAAGTAAAATTCAAAATGGGATTAAATTTACAAAGACGCTTAGGCACCTAAGGATACAAAACCTCAAAAGAGATTTATACTTAAGCAGCTTAGTCCAACTCCCCAGATTCCCAATGAATCACTGGGATCAGTCAGACCATCTATCAATCTCACCAGTTGCCCATCTGTATTTTAGGTATGGCACTGGGCCCTACCCCAGCATGACAGGCATTGGTAAATTTAATGCTGTAATCTTCTAAATTCCCAAAGAACAGCAGCTGGGATACCTGCTGTCCGTGCAGTGCTGTAGCCCCACTTTCTGACAGCTCACGCCACTTACTCTCAGCACACAAAGATCCACACCACACTTTTCATTTTTCAGAATAGGTCATGCTGTGTGGTTTTCTCGAGATACCTAGAAATCCTGAGCAGGTTCTAGAAAGAAATGTGTCGTAACAAGACATCTTTTTTGTTTCTGTCTCCTAAGGTGCCTAATCTTTTTGACCACATTTTACCAGGAACTTCTGTCACAAACAGGACTCGTGAGGAAAGTCCTGCTCAGCAAACACCTCACTGGTGTAAAATAAACTGAGAACATAAAATTTTAACACACTTCACAGCCATGCTCTCAGACCTCCCTCAAGAACACACATGACCCAAGATCGTTTTTGAAGTCTTACAAATGCAGTCAAGGTAGGAATTTTCCTGCAAAAAGAAAAGCTCCTGCCAACCTTCACAAACCTGTTTCAACTCAATGAAACACTAAAGCTTCTTCAAAGCATCAAAGAGCACAAGGGTTGCCTTTAAAAACAAACTGTGTCATGTTCCTTTAATCCATTAATCTCAAAAATGCCTAGAAAATTGTGGTTGCAACTTAAAGGAAAGCACATCAGCTAATCAGACAAAACTAGCATCTTCTCCTTCACCCAGTTTAAATACCAATTGCCTTGTCCTCCCAGTTCTTCAGTTAGGTTAACAAACATACAGCAAGATTGCACCTTTGTCATGAACTCCTCCAGCTGTTCGATAAACTGTTTGGTTTGCTGCTGAATAAACTGCTCACAAGCTGACTTCAGGTGACGATCTACATCTTTCTTAGAGTCGATATAATGTTCTCTGATTTCAGGAGTACCCTTGAACAGAAGACAACAATTCTCTTTTTTTATTTGCCAGAGATCACCACATGCTTAAATGACCCAGTTTTTCTAAACGCAATAAGACTCTGTATTACCTCCAGTAAGAACTGTATCAAGGCGTTGTTGCTGTTTAGTCTAAAAAATCTTGAAACTGTCTTAGGATTCAGGATTTTAAAAGCTGCATCTGTGAATCAGAAAGTCACTCACACTGTAAGTCAATGCAATTCAGTTCCAGGAGTTACAAACTCTAATCACTTGTTTATGCATGAAAATGGCCCAGCATGATCAGGACCTTAGCATTAATGATTCCAGTACTACCAGGAGTGGATGCACAAAGGCACATGCACAGAACAATACAAAGCTTAATCCACTATTTTGTACATTGCACGTAAGGTAAACCTGAGTCTAATGGTTGCAGAGTCTAAACAGATGAACACAACACAAGAAACTAGCAAGTTACTGATACTATCTACAGTGCTATCAGCCTGCAAATTGTGTGAGCTCTCCTCTTCTTGCAAGTCTATCTACAAGTGAAAGACTTTCACATAAGCTCTGCAGTTAAGCATTTATGAACAATATGCAGAATTTCACACATGCTGCCTGGGAAAACCAAGTGCATTTGCATGAAATAACTTAGAACTGGCACTCTTTTCCTCTGTGCTTAATTATTCTAGTTAGGACTAAACAACATAACATCGAGCTTGATAAACATTCATGTTTGTGTTCTCCACAGAAGTCCCAAGAAGGAAAAGCAACACAAGGTACTGAAATTAGTCCAATACAGTTAACAAGTTGTTGTCAACCTGAAATCTAGTCAAATGGCAAAAAGAAAATTATCAATAGTTTCTGTATAGCTTATTGTCCTATTGTCATTCATTTATCACCCTACACATCCATCTGTTTGGTTTTTTGTTTGCATTCCAAAAACAATTCTGTTCCCCCTCTTGCTGTATAAACAATGGGAAGGAGATAAGACATAAGAGTTAAAGTGCTGTCCAGGGCATTAAATAGAGGGAATACCAAATACATAGGCATGTGGGTTTTGCACCGAATCCCCACTCCTATGCAGTTAAGGGAGACCACAGAGAAAGAGTATTTTTTTCTCTGAATTATTCCTCAGAACCTTCATCAATTCCAAAGACTGCCCAAGTTCTTGATTAGAAGCCTATGAGCTAGTCAGTGAGAAAGGTCCTTCTCCCACTGTATTTTTCAGTTACATGAACCTTATTATACTACTTCAAAAAAAATTGGGTGACGGCATGACTCCTACATTAAGCAGTATCCCTTCATCTATAAGTCCCAAATTAAGTCTTTAATCTTTATGTGCAGAAATTTTGGCATAGCCATGTTATTTTTCTTCTACAACTCATCCCAAATATAAAAGTCTTATTTGCCTTTGCTAAACTACATTAAGAATTAAGCACAACTTACATCTTCTCAACACCATTACCACTACACAACATAAAAAAAGTGTTTTTCAGTACTTACCACTACCATCTGCAGAACACTGGCTGGCACAAAAATTTATTCAATTATATGAAGATGGAGAATAAATTTGTGTGTCAGCCAGGACAAGACACCAAAAGGATGTATTTGCCCTTTAACCTCTAGTCAACTAGAAACCACTCAACAGAAGGGAGGTTTCATTGATGTTCAAATGCAACAAGTGAAATGGTTAGTGCAAGAATTGCTCGCTTCAGAGGGAAGACAGCAGCACATTAGACAGCAGGAAAGAGAAGTTATTTCTTCAGCTTTCTCTTCTGGAATGGAAGGAGAAAAACTGGACACGCTTCCAGTTATTTTTCCCATTACCTTTCGAAACTTGGAAAGTGCATGACAGTTCACTTTTGTATTGAGAACTTTTTTCCCATATTTTACAAAGGAACCACAGTACAATTTTAAAAATCATGACCATGGCCACTAGTTCTATTTTCATTTCCTACAACAGACACATAATACCATTCAACAATCCTGTTTTATTGAACTTGCAATATAAGAAATCCTTACAACAAAAACCTTACAGAAAGGTCTAGGAGATCTTAATTTGTTCTAGGCAAGTCAAACAATGTATGTTTAAATTCACCTGCTAAACAGCAGGAACAAAAGATATTCCTTTAAAGGGTCAGAAAAGGGGAAAGACATCTCTGTGCAATAAAAATGTTACTTAGCTGTTCATAAGAAGGACTTGATGAATAGGTTAGGTCAGCAGCAAAAAGCAGACAAATGAAAAAAAAAGAATTTGTTAGATACATCTTGAGTTGTCCTGAGTAACAGAACAGATTTGGGATTTTTTTTTCAGAGGTGCCGAGAACAAAGCAAGAGATTAGAAAAAGCATACAGGTCATTGCAAGTGAACATAAAATAAACCCAGAACTTTTGCTGGCACATTAAGGGAGGACAATCCCATCCCATTCTGTAGCCAGCAACTGTTTAGTACCTCTAGTTTTCTTAAGGTCCAGGGAAATTTCCTTAATGGTGAAATCAGTGTGGAAAGGAGCAATTTGTTCACGAAGAATCAAAAGGTGTTTTATTAAGAAAAGCTGTCCATCAACTTGGGTCTACAGCACAGAGAGAAAGAACATGCATTACACATAAAAAAAACCCAAACAATTAAATTAAGAGCAAAGTTTCAACATTTCCACTTTTATTAGTTAACAAGTTTTTTCCATTAGTCTGCAGGCCATTAACTACACTCTGGGATCAACAAATCCCATTTCTGTACTCTTCCTAATACATTGCTCTACAGAAGCAGACTTTATTCACATTTCTTAGAAGAATTAGATTACACAGCCATATTACTAAATGTCCCCATTAAGTACAGGTAATCCATTATTTAAAAGATACAAACTTATTCTTCATAAGAGCCAAGAATTATTTCATGTCATTCATATAAATTATAGTAAAAAAATATGAGGTTCTAAATTTGTTGACTAAAAAAAGCCAAACAGTTAATGTTTCTGTAATAACCTTGATTAACCGTGCTATTCTGCTAAGGTCTTACAAGGCATTTTTCTCATGTCATCAAACACAAAGCTTAGTTAATTTCCAAACAGTACAGCAAAGATACAAAGAATAAAACAAAGCCAAGTTCACACCACCAAGACAACCAGTTTTGCACTGCTTGTTATTTTAGCTACGTGTGTTATACCGCATGCTGGTTTTAATCTTTGAAGTTTCTTTTTAAAGGTACTATTTTTAACATATATTTTTCAAAGGACACTCGAAATGCTTCAAAACAGCTCTTCCTATCTAATCAAACTAAAACTTTCTTCATTACTAAATATTTACTGCTTATAAAAACCCAACAGTTTTAGTCTACTAAGACTTTTCTTTCCTGGCTGTTAGGAATTAGCAAATTACTACAGTATTTGTATTAAAGGAACTATGACAGGAATAAAGAAAGTTTACTCCAACTACTTAAACTAATGCTTAAAGTTAAATTGACTTTATCAATCTGCCTTGAATCCTGAGCAATATATAGCAGGTCAAACCTTTTGATAATACAGTTCTGAGCAGAGAATACTTAAAAATCTTCCTAGTGAATTTAATAGCTAGAAAGATTTTTGAAAATTCAAACAACATAGGCAGAGAAAAAGAGAAAAGAGTAACAGGCAGTGAAAACAAATAGAGGTAGCAGAGTCCTCTAGCAGAATTTTTTCTTTAGGCATCACTTCATTGAATTCCCATGAGTTAGAGCAGCCTGCAAACAGGATTGTTATGATGTGCATTGCACCTTTTCAGACAGGCTAACACGTGGATCATTATCTTTGCTTTGCAATACATTAACCGTAACTAAGAACTGGCAAATCCATCAGGTCTCTGGGGGCAGAGCAACATGCTTTGACTAAGATTTCAATAGAATTCTGAACAACTGCTTCATGACTTTAGATATACACAGGGCAGGGGATAGGGTGTGTGGTGGAAATCATACCCAAAGCACAGATTCTGACCTTGTTTTTGCTGATGGAATCAGCAGCTCCCAGCAGCGACTGGATGCAGGCAGATAAGGCCTCTTGCGATAATCCCTGAAACACTGCCCTCTGCGGGGAAGAGGAAATCAGAGCAACAAAAACGTGTTAGCAAAGTTTAGGCAGAATTTTAAGGGCTGTGCTTTCCAGCATATAAAAGCCTGGATTAAGTAGCTAGAAACATGTTGCTTAACTGCAGTCAGACAGGATGGAGCATTCACTCACAACAGCTTGGTACAGCACTCAGACTGCATACAGGTACACACTGGAGCAAGCTCTGCTCACCCTCTGGCTCTGAACTGGCACCTGGGTAGTGACACAGTGACACCTCACGCAGTCAGGGCTAATAGCAAGAACGATGTTTGCTGGGGAACCTGACAGACACCTGGTGTCAGGGTAACTACCTGTGCGTGCAAGTTATACCTGCAACAGACCCGAGATCATTCAAGTGAGCTTAACCTCAAGCAAGCTCAAATTACCTCACATTTGTGACAGGCTAGTAAACAAACATGACAGCTGCCATGGCCTGGGTGACACAGACTAATCAACTCATTAAACTGCAGCAACTGGATCCTCTGGCTGAGCCATAGGAGCACAGCTTGCCTCCCCCAGCACTGCAACGTAACACAGGACAGCCCTGACCGCCTCAAGCCTTGCCAGTGCCACTTCATTCATGTCTTCTCCCACCTACAAGGTGCAGGCAGTGGCTACCAGTACTACTAGAGCATCTCAGTGGAAACAGAAATTAATCTCTGTGCAGACACACTAGAAATGAGCCTTGCAAACAACACAAAAATGACCTCATCTCCAAAGGTCTAGCTGAAAACAAGGGCAAATACTCATTTATCTTTAATGAGATTGATATTTTAAGCAATAAAGCATTAATATTTTCCAGCTTCTTTTTCAGCAAATAGTATCTTGGTAGTAGTTTCATATAACACCCATCAAAGATATTTTGAAATCCATTAAACGTATCTAATAAAGATACAACACATACTGAAAAGCAAAAACACTTGCATTATTTTTCTCTGATACTTATCAGCCTTTTATGTTACTAGGTGAGACATAAAACATTCTAGTGGGCAAGTCTCAAAATACACGCTCAGTGAACACTGCTTTTGCTTCTGTTAGACATAAAGATTCCTACTGCCTTAAAATTTGGAAATGTCTCCTACAATTTGGAAGCTTAAAAGATGTGCCACAAAAAGGTTTTCAGAACACTTCCAAAATGTATAAGTAGAGAGTCACCATTTTTAAGACCAGAAACAAACATCATGTTGCCTGATGTCCTGCAAAGCACAAAGCAAGAAATACATTCACCAGTAATTTCAGCAATAAAATCACTCTCTACAATTCACTCAGAACTTTCTGTTCTTTCTTGCCCTATTCACTCAACTTTGGTGTGACTAGTATCTTGAACATCAGACACGGAAGTATTTCTGTAATAGCAAAAGCAATAGATGTACAAATCAGTGCCATTTTTCCTAACTCTACAAAATACAAGGCTATCTTGGAAATGGTGACCCAAATCTGTCAGTTCACTTGTTTTATGTAAGGATAGCAGGAAAAAAGACTGAGAGATAAGAGGCCAGTAATTGGCCAGTCCTAATTTATATTAAAATATTTACAGACATGGTGCTACATGCTTCATAACTTCACTTATAAAAATTACATAAAGAAAGTTTTCCATACATCTATACATCTGTAGAGTTTGGAGAGACACACTAGAGTCCTTCTGACAGTAGGATACCACATTCCATGCAGATCTGCTGGTGAAATCGTGGTCTGGTGCCTGGGATTAAGGGGTTCAGCTGAACCTGTTTAAAAGCAAAATACACACATAAAAAACTTGCTCATCCACCCTTTCAGCCAAAAGAGGTTGTAATATCAACTGCACTTTATACTATCTACACAGTAATAAGACATTTTATTTTACCCAGACAGGTTTGTTGGTTTTTTTTTTTAACTTCTGAGCAGGTCAGTACTAGATTTCTGATGTGAATAAAGCACATGGCTGTGAAAGACGTGACTTCACTTTCAGGGGTGGCCCAGCTCGACCTTTTTTAATGAGTTTGTTTTACAGGCATGTCTCCAGTGACACACACCTCCCACTCACCTCAACAGCTGAAATGATCAAACAATTACTGAAAAAATAGCATATGGGGAAAAAAAGGAATAAAATGGATAGAGATCATGGAATTTCAAGAAATGCTGAGGGTAAAAAAAGGGGAAAAAATTAATTTTACTACTTATGCTTTCCTTTCTGATGGGGATAATCCTACATGGATTAAACAGCTGCAGAAAATACAGGGTTTAAATACCATGTTAGTAACTGCAAAAATAATGGCAAAACCAACTTTGTCATGAGGTTATTGCAAACAAAAAAGTGCTCCTCTAGGGTAACCTTCATAGTAATTCTGTATGTTCAAAATGGATTTTCACATCACCTGACAGACAGGAGTCTCTATGATTTTCCTTTTGTCCTTAAATCAAGCTGGGAAACAGCTGAGTAAATAGCATCAGAACTCTGATTTCAATTAGCAGCCATTAGAAAAGGAGTAGAATTTTTAAAGCTTAACCTAATGATGGAAAAAGCACATCTGAAGTGTTTATGTGATGAGTGAGGAAATTGTCTGAACTATTTCAGCAATATCTTTTTATCTTTTGCAACTTCAAATGTATTTGTCAATGTAATTAGAAGGCCTGTAAGAACTTAGTTGCCAGCTTGAGGTTCCTAGGCTATTTATTAGTCATTTCGGCAGTTCTGCAGGCACTGAAACAGAAGAAAGACAACTTCGAAAGGCAAATAATCCCAGTTCTCTCAGACACTTATCTTCAAATCACACCATATAGGTTCCTTCTGTTTCCTGAATGCAGGTGAGATTTACAGGACTTGTGAAGCCACACACTTGACTTGAAGCAAGATGAACTCCATTCTCAGTGAGATTTGTGGAGTCCAGCTAAAAACAGCCAAAAAGACCTTTACAGACCTTCCAAGCCAAAACCAAGAAACTACCACATCATCAAAAAGAATCTGAGAAACAACTGAGAAAGAGCTGAGAAAGATGCTGCTGGGAAAAAAATAATGCTGTACCAGTCTGAATAATGACAAAATAAAAGAAAAAATTCTTCATGGATCTTA
Organism: Acanthisitta chloris; assembly: GCF_000695815.1. Taxonomy (NCBI): domain Eukaryota; kingdom Metazoa; phylum Chordata; class Aves; order Passeriformes; family Acanthisittidae; genus Acanthisitta; species Acanthisitta chloris. Next base: position 44,320 of record NW_008685465.1, read on the forward strand.
GTCGATAATTTAAAGGGTTGTAAAACTCAAAAGACTGGCATTAAAACAGCCACATTTCATGGAATCTGAATCCAGTTTACTGTAATTTACAGACACATGGGTCACATATTTAAAATGTCAAGGACTATATTCTGAATTATTATTATAAACAGCTAAAATTACTAACTGGTTTCAGGATGTGGAAATGCATTCAAAGAAAGAAATCACCTTCCCAGGTCATGGGAAAAATCACACAAAGACATTCTTAGATGCTTAAAGCATTCATTTAAGAGACATGCCTGACACACCAAACCTTTCTCATCTTAGCACAGCTAACAAACAGAAGCATCCTCAAGTACACATCTTGATGGCAGGGCTACTTGGCAGTGGACAGTACAGAAGCTCAGTTTTACACAAAGTACAATAGATGCTGTTGGCTGCAGAAGTAGTTACTTCATATAATGGATTGCACTGGAAGCACAAAGCAATGCCACCAAAAGAACAAGATAAAGCTGTTTCTCATAAAAAATACAAAGCTAAGAACTTAGAGACAAAGTTTACCTCTCAAAAACTCTTACTTCTCTAGGGAAATAACCCTTTAAGATATATGCAAGTTTCTCACAGATGGTTCAAGTTAATGCTCACTCCCCATAAGCTTTATGCAGACTTGACAACATGAGATGTATTTCATACCAGATTTAACTAAGCTGCAAGACTCAGGATCTTCTAGCCGGACATCTGAAAACGAAGCTTCAGATGGCAGCTTCTTCTGTTCCTCCTTCAAACTCTGTGCAATTTGCTGCAAAGAAAAATATACAATAACATTTTGTTATTTTTTCTCTTTAATTCAAGCAGCATTACACTGCTTTGATGACAACAGAGAAAAGCATACTAAATTGCAAAAGACATCAGCTACACTCAGCTCTCAGTGTTTCAAAGACACCTAGAAGAAACAGACAGATGTTTCCAAAACAGCAGCAGAAACATTGCAATATCAATTAAGATTCACAAATACTACACCGATCTGTGTAAAGGACATTTTGCCTGTTTTTACTGTTCTCTAAATAATAACCTGTGAAGTCACCTAGAAAGAGAAGCTCAAAATAAGGGAACTCAATTCAACACTCAGAATAATTTTTGTCATGGCTTTATTCCCATAAATTATAAGTGTAGTAGATGGCCCAAAAGTACTCTTTAGGTTATTCTCTGAAGGAGGTCAACCAAAGGCTTTCCCCTAGTATTACTCAACATTTCCACACTTCAACCTTTTTCACTACTTGCTCTGCTTCAAAGCAACAAGAGGCAGCAAGAATGGGCAAAGAACTGCATTAATATTTGAGCAGAACAGCACAATAAATATTTCTGCCCTGTGCTTTTAACATTTTAATAATTCATTTACTAAGACAGAAGGTCTCTCTAAATAGCAAGGTTTTGAGGTTTAAAAGCAATCAAGTAAGCAAAATGAATCTCAAACCAGGCTAAGACTGGAGTCTTACGAGGACATATCAAGAGTAGCATAATTTCTCGATTTGGAATGAACTTTCTTCTCCCTATTATTAGCAACCTGAGTTCACTACTAAGAAGTTTCTTACAGTGTTCTGTCTGTTTGCAGGCAAGAATTGAGCACAGTAAGGTACAGTTACACAATGCTAATTTCTTTCAGTCCTCAGCAAAATGAATATATATATATATACATAGCTGTAAAGCTTCTGTATTTTATATAAGCAATGCGAAGTCAAACAACAGCTTCTCTACCAACTGGCTAGCTGGAATAAGTCCTACAATTTTCTAAGCACCACCAGGTATTCTGGTAGCTAGATGGAAAGCAGAATAGAGCAGTAAAATCTGCATCTTGCCAGTCCATGTTGGAGCTGCCATTTTTAGTCAACTCATTCCTTAAACAGCATAGCGTACACACGTCCCCACCAAGCACTAGCTGACCAGTAGTTCTGAAAACAAACTTGCAACTAACTGTGACTGTCTAAAACATCTCTTCAACTCCAGGTCAACGACAAAGTACACTGGTACCTGCTACTTATGAATGTAAGTAAAAATTCAGAAACTTCAAGTTTGGATAAAACTGTTAACTGTAGGAACTATTGCCAATTTTACTGCGTTTAGTTAAAGAGTTCTCTGATATCTAGTTTAGGGTCATAATTTAGTCAGCAGGTGCCAATTCGATAACGCCAGTAATACTAAATGCACCTAAGAACTGGAAAAGCCCAGCTGCAAGGCATTGTACTGCTCAATTATACATACTGCTTATAAAAGAAAACCAGTCAAGGACAATAAAAAAGCTGATGCTATACCTCCATCATTTCCAGCTTGTCAGGATACGCGAGATCGCCCGGAGCAGGCTTGTAGCCTGTGATGTCAGTCTGAATGTAAATATGTGTCCTGTAGACAAGACGCTCTTGTACATCTTCTAACATCTGCTTGACACCAGCTGCAAATGCACCCAGTTGTTCAGCTGACAAAGGTAAAAAAAGCACAAGTTTGTTAATTACAAAACAAGCTAATAGACACAAAAGTTCGATGTATCACACAGAGAACCATCAAAAAACAGTTTGCTGCAGATGAAGTCACACTACTTTTGGAACAGTGGCATGCAGACAAATTTGTGACAAACAAGGAATTCCTGAACTCCATGCTGCAGTTGCTTTGGCTCCCCAAATTTTCATTAGACTGCAAAAACACAACCTCACATGGACCACATCAGACACCTTGTTAGAATGAAGCATTCCAATTACTTGAGACCTCAGCACAGCAATTGGCATTTTCGCAGGAATTCAACTGCAAGGTGGTTTTGGTTCTGTCACAGCCAATGCATGGGGTGTGGCTGCTGAAGTTGGTAAGGTAACTCACCTACCTACCAATCAGAACGGATGATCCAAAGAAGCTCACGTCCAACTTAAGAATTACTGTATCTGCCCAAATTTAAGTAGTAGGAAGACACTTCTTCAGATTAGCCAAAAGATTATGTCAGCAAGTTTTGCCTTATTCCCAACAGTGTTATAATTATACTTCCAGGAAAGTGAGCAATTCTTCATGAGTATTGGCACAGCTTCACCAACAAAGAGCTATGCTGTGTGATACACCAGCTACCAAGTGTGATTTCTATTTACTGCCTGGTGCAAGGCTGAGACTGTGAAAGTATTCCATTATGCACTGGTCATACCAAGCAAATGAGATACCAGGTCAGCTCACTCCTGTAACACTATGACTTACAAAACTCCAAAGCCTACAGCAGCTGCTTAACTCCTCTGCTGAAGTTACAATTTCTAGTCTGGGAAACATGACATTAAGGAGAATTTGAAAAATCCAGTTTGCATTCCTTTGTTTGATCATCATTACGCAGAAAGCCCTACATGGGCGATGCATTAGCAAGGCCAAATGAAGCAATTCATTCCTTTGAAAAGTTCATTTAAATCAATCCTAGTGCATGCATACACACTGGGTGGATGCTTGCTTGCATTTGTACAATCTAGTAAAAACAGGACTAGCATCAGTATATTAATTTAAATGAAGCTATACATAGGCCCATAAATACAGACCTTTACTATAAATGAAAAAACATAATTCGTTTTACATAACCTTACCTCATCTTTGACATGTTTAATATCCACTAGAAAAGAAAAGCATCTAGGAATTTTTTTGCCTGTGCAATTAAATAAGTTTATTGGTTAAGAAGACACTTAAAAACAATCAAGTTCCATCTATGAGTTACCATTGTTCTGCACATGATCTTCAAGCATCTCATTTTTGAGAATCCCACAGAGTTCAGAAAGCGTCTCTAAGTGAATGACATGGATGATCATTGGCCTCAGGACATCATACAATGAAAGACACAACTTCTCCAAGAGCTCACTATGAAGAAAAAATAAAGCAAAATACTTTCAGGATCCCACAGTTCCAAAATAAAATGTATCAAACATAGATTATTTTATGGCATAGATTTTCAGAAGCAGAGCGAGACAACGCAACACAGTGCCACAGAAGACTTTATAAACGACTGCTTAAAACATGAACCCATGATTTCCTACAAAGTATTTTAAGAGATGTAGCATACCAATTACTTAAAATGGTGGTACAGTTTTTAATTCATTTTAAAATAAAATTTATAAAAATAAACCAGAAAAAAGCCCCAACAACTCAACCCATCACAAAGGGAAGATACTGCAAACTGGTTTACTTGGCTTCTGTGTACAGAAATGCTCCTGCTGAGCTCAGAATCATACCCACAATTTCCCCTTGAGAAAAGGCTCATCTGATTCCAAGTACTCAATAGTGTGTTAGAATCAGGAGCACACAAAGAGGGACACAGGAGCCTGGTAGCATTTCTCTAACAACTACCAGCATCACAGGGCACAGTTTCCAATCTAACTGACATTACAGTATCAATGCAATGTGGAACACCAGAAATTCCACTTCAATCCCAGAGGTTTTCCTTTTTGTGTTCAAAATGATGCTTATCTTCGTTATGACACTAGTAGTGCTCACTCTATAGGCATTTTTGCCATTCTCAATGTCCCCTTCACTAAACACAGAGTAGGTAATAATGCTATTGCCAGTAGCTGAAAATGCAAGTAATTTCCCAGTTAGACTGGGAAATAAAAACACCAAGAATATTTAAGTATTTACAGTGTGATACAGATACTGAGTACATTGCGCTATTTTTTTCTAATTCACGAAGAATGTCTGTCAATAGGACAAGAACACCCCAGTTCCTCTCCGAGTGGGCACAAAAATGCTCACAAAAGAATTCTCACAGAAGAAACACTTTGAATGTCTCTTCCTCTGCAACCTAAAGCATTATAAGCAACTTGGTAAAACAGAAACTCTTCATGTTAAAAGCAGAAAACAAAGGAGAAAGTTTCAACAGCCTTAATATTAAATACAACACTCAACCTCCAATCTCTGCTCTTGGCTAGATTTCTGGTGCTCTTTTACCTCTACATAGACACCTGGCTGTTAAGTCTTCAGAGCACCTCACCACTTCAGAAAACAATATGTGGCTATTTATTATGCAGCTAAGAGAAACCTAATAAAGTAGTTACTATTTGAAACGTTTTTCTCAAAGTATTTTATTTAGTTGTAAGCGAAAAAACAAAGGGAAGTTCTTTGGAAACGAGGTAACTACTTTCCACCAAAATTCAAAAATAGAAAGAAGTCTATTCTCATTCTTGGTGCAGATAGCAGTAGTGACGAAATTTCTGTCTGAACAACATTCTTCACTGATTTCAATTAGGGATGTTAACTCCAGGATTTAGACTGAGATGGCTGATTGGTTCTTAAGCCAATGTAGTTGGGTCAACATGTCCCACATGAGACCACAATTTCTCAGGAGAGAGAAAGACCAGTACTGCTCTGACACTGTGGCTTATCTCTAGTGAGGCTTTATGTGTTTATGGTTTTCCTTCAGCTTTGGAGGATGAGGAGGGTACTGGGCAGCATTTTTTCCAGGTTACACACTTAGTCAACTCAAGCTGCACTCGATTCAAGACATTCCAACACTCAAAGCCAGTGTCTCAGTTATATTAATAGATATACACTATTTATGAACTCTATGGCAAGGGAACACGACCTACCCAAATTTCAAAACTAAGTATCATCACTAAAACATACCAGTAAATTAGAGAAGCGGCATAATCTATTCAATTGCTCTCATATTACAGGTCTGTTGGGAAAAACTTACAATACTTTTACAATGCAATACTTGTGACGGCAACAACCCGTCCCTCTTCTAGAACTAGGCAGAGCAGATACAGTTCTTGTCAGATATCCAGTACTCTGCCTTCCGTTCAGCTCACATACAGGAAACATGCAACTATTCCAGTACGGGCAGTTCACTGACTTTAAATCCTTGATGAAAAATAGCTGGAGGTCATCAGCTTAATTTTACACTGAAGCAAATGAAAAGCACTTCTGCAACTGGCTGTGCAAACCACTGACACAAAGACTGTACAAAACCAGCTGAGAGCCAGAGCACTGTAAACTTCTACAGCTGTTTTCAAAGTAACTGTGTGTCTTTATCTCTTTCAGACCATCTACAGAGCATTTGCACAGATTACCTATGGAGCATGTAAACTATCAGCTTTGCTTGAAGAAAAAGGAAAGAAAATAACATCCAGTTCTGACACATAAAGTGATGAAGTTGGGGGTTTTTCTTGCTGGTTCTTACCAAACCGCTTCAACACAGCCCTATATGCCATATAATATTGTCTGCTATATCACATCATACTAAATACAACATGCAGTAAAACAAAACCAGCATGTACCACCTACTCCAGTTTTGGTGTTGGTTTTGTGAAGAACTCGTTGTAAAGCTGGTGTTCATCCTGGCATACATGGACCATAAAGGCACAACCACTTCGTACCTGTATTCACAGAAACACAAATAACTGAAGGTTAAATTCTTTTCCCTGCATCAGTACCACTGGAGATATTACACATATTATTACTATTTGTTATATATTGTATGTTATTATAGCTGTGATTAAACTGAAGCTTTGTAAAATTCAAAATTACTGCAATGAACTCTTAAAACTATGGACTGAAAAGATGTTACTAGTCAAATAAAAGCTCATTGTACAACTTCTGCCCCTTTTTCTGTTTCTGAAACTTAAGTAACCACATTTTACGCCTTTTTTTTTTATCATCCCCTCTCTCTGAGGTTAGTGGCAGGGTGAAGTTTTTACAGAAACAAAACACATGTTGCTTAAAAATATTAGCAACATTTTAATGATGCAAAACCACAGACAACAATGACAATTCTGCACATAAATGACTGAATTAAATAAGTACATTTTTCTTGAGGGAGACGGGATTAAAACATAACAAACCCCAAACAACACATGACTACTTTACCTACCAGAGCACAATGATCTCTGTTGTTCTGACTGGTTAATTCTGTAACAGTGCTAGTGATACTTGGACCAAGCAAAAGCTCCCTCTGGTCAAGGTAACACTGATGGATTTCATTGAGAACTTGTTGATACCTAGCCAAGAAATTAAAACAGTAACTGGATCCTGAAGATCATTTTCTGGTACACGTAAGATGCATTCTAATACCCTCTTTTAGGTCTATATAATTTCAACTTTTAAAACCTTCTTTTAAATTAATAATGTGTTAAACAGTGCTTAAACAAATGTAAATATTTTCAAAACCTAAAATTGCTGAAGATAAATTATGTAGACATACTCACTCTGGCATTTTTTCAGATCTTTGCTCTACTTGTTCAATTAGAGTCTACTCAAAAAAAAAAAAAAAGAAAAAATTACCATCAGTAAATTTTTTTTTTTCTAATAACTGGAAAATAGTTTGCAGTAGTTTTCCATGGACACAATATGCAATCTTTGGACATTCACACTTGCACAATATGCAATCCTTGCATTCACACTGAGAAATTCAAACCCCATTTTCATAACTTCCTTTTTAGCAGTTAGTTACCAGCCTACTTACTCTCACTTTGGGAGCAGCTGCTCTGAATTTTACATAAAACAGCGTGAAGGCATTGTCAGAATTTGGCACAGCTGAAGGATCCTGAATGAAGAGACGAGCAATTGGTTAAAAAGCAAAATAATATCTTTGGCTTCTAGTACATAAAGGCCAAGATAATGAGGTTCTAAAACAGGGTATTGGTTCTTTATGCTTACACTGCTAGTGGAACAGCTCTTTGCCACTTCCCACCAAGAAAGGTATGCTGGAGTCATAACTCAAAAACCAGACAGAACAAAAAAAACCAAACCAAACGTTTCAACCAACAGCCTCAACAGCAAAAGTAACATTTTCAGTAATTACGGCATTCTCCATTAGAGACAATTTCCTCTGGATCTGACACAGTGGGACTCATTGATGTGCTTTAATCCGCAGTTCAAAAACAGAACAGGATTTCCCTCGTACCTGCCAGTCCCAGGGCAGAGAAGCTGAGTTTCAGCTCACATTGATGCTTCAGCTGGAATATCAAAGTGTTGACACAGTTCCCCCTGCAGCTCCCCAGCCCAGCTGGGCAGACAGCTTGGACTTAGACAAATACTAGCACTAATGAAGCAGAGCAGAGACCCACTTTAACCTTCAGGCTTTCTTCCTTTATCCCTACTGATAACAGAGCAAAAAGCAGATGGCCTTCTTTTGAAACATGATGAGGACAGGAAAGCTCTTCCACATTCTCCACCTCCTGCTTTCATTCCTGTCAGCCACCTGATCACCCATCTACAGACACCGACCCAATCCTCCAAACACTCACATGTGAGTAACAACAAAGAACATCCAGATTTCATCATTCCCTTTCCCATCCTGACAAAGCCTCTTGTTCTGTTGCAATAGGAAATCTCAATGCTTGATCACAACTAAAAAACACTGGTCCAGTCTGCACTTCTAGCAGATGCAGACATTAGATGTTTCAGAGGAACATGCAAAACACCCCCAAAACCCTCAAGTACATGTAAACAAACAGGCCTTCTGACTTCTAAAAGGGAAGTACTTCCTGACTTAGACCTGCTAAGCATGAATTCAAATAGAGAAATAATGTTATAGACTCCTATCTGTAAGATGCACTAATTATCAGAACTGTTCAATTCTGCTTGAATTCAGCTCAGTTATGGCAATCCATTAACATCAAACCAAGCTGTGACACTCTTTTTTAAAAATAAAACCTAGTTTTGTACCAAATATGAAAAATGTTCAATGCCACTTAACCACAATCCTCACTCCAGGGGTATCCTTTAGCAAGTTTCCATAAACACTGTCTTAAATCCCCTTCTTTTAGGTCTGTCAGCTCTCAATTCTAGAATCTTTCCATTTCAGCACACCAAGTTTGCCTGTAAAAGGACTGAGCACAAGGCACACAACAATTATTTGGAGAAATAACTACAGTGGGTAGAAAGAGACATTCCCCTCTCCTCTCTTCTCTGCCAGAATATTGCAGCACGAGACTCATCAACATTTTAATGAGACCGTAACACCTCCCTGCTCACCTTTATGCCCAAATCCAACTGGGGTGAGTTGAAGTAAAGCACCTAACTCTTCCCTGTGACACTTTAGCATCACCGTCAACTTTTTTTAAAAAGCCCGAAGGTACTGCCAAAACTGGTAGGAACCTGCCAGTTGTCTACAGCTACACAAAACCACTGCAGAAAAAAAGAAATGCTTTGATGACCAAGAGCACACAAAAATACTTACTGGAATGTAATACTGAAATGGTCATGGCATGAACTCAGAGCTGCTGTGCTTTAAGAATTCTCATCCTGTAACACCCAGTTCCTGTAGGCTTTCTCCAATTATTGCCTGCAATCTCCCTCTGTCTCCAAAGCAATCCATCTCCACAAGAGACCCCTGCAGTACCCCTGTTTCTCTTGGTACCCTCCCCATTTGGCAACACAGACAGCAGTGTGCACTGCAGCTGACTCAGAGCTACAGAGCACGGTTTGGTTCAGGGAGGCAAACTGTCTGCCCAGCTGGCTGCTGCCTCTCTAACACAGTCATTTCTCCATCCCTGGCCTTCACTAAGCTTACTGCTCACCTACCTCAATTCACCTACTTCACCTTCTTCAATTTCCACAATTTTTTAATTATTGCTATCTTAAAATATTTTGGATCACTAGGTCTCTGTCAGATTTGACTGAAAATTGGACAACCTACACAAACAGTGTCACACTAACCTATTTGCACAAAAAGCTGCTGACACCTCCCACTCTCAAAAAAATAAAGAGAGAAGAACTGTATAGTGTTACAACAGACATTTCGGTACCGCTCGAATTACCACTTACTAATTCACCTTACCCTTTTCATTAACTGGCTTGTGAGGTTCTGTAGTGTATTCACAGTGTATGTCTTGATAAGGTGCATAGCTTTAGAAAGGCATTGTTTAAACTTCATCAAATATACAGGATAGTCTTTAAAATTTGGCTGAAAGAAATAAAAAAAATCCATTTTAAGTGGCAACAGAAAGAGGGAAAATTTTATCAAAACTTAAAATACTCTTACACCGAGCTAGAAATGCTAACTTGTACAAACTAAAAGCAGTGTTTTATAAAAACTAAGCAGAATTCTAAGTATATTCAGTAAAAATTTCCTACATTTATAAACCATCATCTCTGACTTCTTACTGTATTTGGCAGAACTTTCAACAGGAAAAAAAACATAAATATAGTCTGAATACATAGTTTTGGCAATTTAGCTAAAACTAATAGAGAATTACTTACATGTGATGAAATATATGCAATACAATCATCAAGCTTAGCCAGCATGGGAATGAATCCTTCACTGTTCACAGACAGCGTAGGGGAATTCAGTTTCTTTGGAAAACAAAACAAAGTATCATTGTAAGGAACCCAAGTACCTTACCACTGGTGCCAAAGTTCCAAAGCTAGGTACACTTCCCTTTTCTAAGACTATTAACAGTGAAATAATACTTACAGTGTTGATGTTTTCCAGCTCGTTAAAGTAAGAAAGTTTCTGCTGGATGTTTTCAGCCAGGTCAACAAGTTCTGACTATTCAAAAAAAAAATAGAAAAAAGAAAATCAGCAACCTAGCAAGTACCTTAAATATATATTTTTTATGTCTTTATACATATATATGTTTCATATTTTACATTACTACATTTATATAATTTTATATTTTTATATAAAATATATATGTGTAAATTATTCAGTCTCCCTTTCAGCTCTCAGCACACACCATTGTTAAATAGCCCTAGATAACATGCAACTAATTAAGTACAAGAGCAGAAGCAGAACACAGCATCTCTTGCTCTCTCAAACCAGAGAATGAGATGTTACTCTCAGTACTGTTTTTGTAAAAAATATATCTATTCTACAGGTTTGTCAACATTCCACTGACACTACTGCACACAAAGAGCAATACTGTCATCAGTATTACAGAGAATTGTAGAAATCCTGTATTTCAGGACCAGAGTCTTTAAAAGTTCTCCCTTATCCAGCCTTACTGAAACAACCTGTTCATTGTATCACTGCTGGAGCAGTTCACAAGGAGGAAGAACGTGGGAAATAAGCTTGTAACTTTAAAAAAAATCTTTCTTCTTGCAAAATACTTGTGTAAGTGATATAAATTATTGATCTCAATATAGGTTGCACTTGTCAGGCATCAGTTGCAAAAGCTGCCCCCCCCAGTTAGCTACCTTTCTTGATTAAAGCATATATGGACACACAGAGAACATTTTACTGCAGAGCCTGATAGCCCAGATACAGGTGAAACACACCCAAACCCCCCAGGTTCAAAGCAAATGGAGGGATTTTCACCACAGCTCACAAGTTTTCCGAGCCTAACAAAATGAAACTTGGTTAAGGTGTCTTAGCAGTTCCCAGTAATCCTCCCATCAAAGGTTACCTGCTCTTTCAAAAGCTGTTCACAGGCCTCATGCAGCGTTCCTGTCTTTGTGGACACAAAAAGATACTGTTTCTGCAGTGACTCCAGGTGCTGAAGGGCACTGTTCACATCGTTCAAGATAGCATCACACTGCTCCTGAAAGCCAGACAAGTAATCCCTCATCTGTCTAGAAAAAGAAAATCAACAGACAACAGAAGTAAAATTTCCCTTTCTGTACTTGCAAATCCAGGTGCCTGCAGGGACACTGCACCCACCTTTCCCTCTCTAGGAACAAAGGATCACTTGCACCAAGCAAGAGTGAACAATAAGCAGATGTTTCGTGACCCGCAGAAATAACAGAGCTAAAGGGTTTGGAATAGCCACTGCGTTAACTCCTTTTCCCTGACATTCCTTATAGCAAACCTACCAGAAAGCAGCAGCTTACACCACAGCTAGTCTGGAGCATGTGAACACTGTCTAAATGGACAGCACTAACATAGTGACTACTGCAAGCTACTGCTAGCCACCAAATTCTGCCTGCCTTGCTTCCAACAGGGGTGTTAATTTGGGTCTCTTCCACACAATTTTCAGTTTCCAATAGAAATTACTTTTTCTCTCCTAAAGTAGCTGAAATTATCGAGAGGATTCGAAACTTACTGTGAGGATTGACAGGCTTACATGAAATAGATCTGGTGCCTAATGTCACCAAATTTGTCTAAGGCTCAATGCAGACATAAACTCTAAATGACCACTGAATATTATGTCAAGCATGCAGCTTAACTGAAGCACCATTCAAAATGAATCACTCTTGGATGTCAGCTAAAACTTCTGAGCTCTACTTTACCATGTACAAAGCAGCAAGTAAATCAATTCTCCGTATCCATGTGCAACCCTTTAGTGTACAACAGGCAAAGAACTGACTTATTTTCCTCTTGCCCCCGTGGCCTCCTGCAAAGTTACGTACTGGCCATCCTACAAACCACTGTGCATCCATAGCACACTGAAACACCTGTGTGTGCTATTATGAACACGTCAAGTGACAAAGTGCAAGGCTGCCACTCTTCTTAGGTTGTTAATGATCTGATCATGGGCTTAGTATATTCCTAACCCTCTGCTTTTAAGAAAAGTTATGTGTCCTCAAATGTCAGAGCAAAAGACGAAGAAACAGCCCAAAGAAAAGCAGAGAAAAGACAGCAGAAGGGAATACAGCAACATCTCTTTGTGGCCAAGGGCAAGTTTGTAAAGTCTCAAAACACAAGCCAGTTTCCATAAAAGTCATCAGAAGATTTAGCTAAGCCATTCAGCTGTACTTCAGACTCTCAAAGAGTAACTGCCAAAGTTACTCTTCTGAGCCCGATGGGAAAGCCAGTTAGACAAAAATAGATGAGAATGCTGAGTCTCAAAACTGGAGTTGAGCAAAGTGACAAGGAATGCAGGGAATGCAGATACAAAATCACAGCCATAGTCACTGATGAGCCAAATGGTGAGAGCAGAAATGACTACCAGCCACATCTGCTTACACAATCTCGCCCTTGGAGGATGCCATTCCCATAGCAGCAGCAGTTGAAAAAGCACATGAAAGCTCTTAGATTGCCTTTATCTACAGCTCTGCCTGTAAGCCAAAACCAATTTCCATCTGTCTTAATATACTGGGAAGTTCAGAAGGAAATCTGTGTCCCCTTTAACTGCTCTGCCACAAGGGCAATGGCCTTCTGGGCTGGAAAGCTTCAGCTGCTCTGACACATTCCCCCATTTCCCACCAGCTGAATCTCAACACATGCTAAGATTAATGGACAAGATGAAGTCTTTCAAGGTCTAAACCTGCTTATAGTGAAAAGAACTGAAGAAGAACACGTACCTATACTTGGCACCTTCATCTTGATCCATCTGTGTTTGCACCTGAGCAAACCAGGAGAAGAACTAGAAGAGATTTTATGATGTGAACAACATAGATATCACATGCAATCAATTTAAAAAACCCCAAAATCTATGATCTATGAAAAGAAGATGAGCTTTTGTTAAAAACAGAGCTGTTTAAGAACTCAATTACTAATCAAGCAAACAAATTCCTCACTGTAGGTCTCCTCCAACTGAAACATTCTATTCAATTGCTCCACAAATTAAAATGGGAAAGACTGTGAATTTCATCTGGTTTTATCTGCACAAGAACAAGGCTGTCACATCACAGAGTGGGGAGAGGGCATGACATATTAAGAGCAACACCACCTTACTGAAGGGGTGCCTTACTCTCACATAAGACTCCACTCCACATGGGAAAAGTATCTTTCACTAAAGAGCTAAGACTTCAAGGATTTTTTCACCCAAGTTTTTTATGCATCTTGAAAACAGCCCAAAAAAATTTGCAACCCCACCAAAAGCTACACAAGAGACACAGAAACTAACAGAACTCTCTGAAGATTTCTGCAATTTGGAGGTTATTCAGCATCACTTACCTGCTGTGCCGTTTCAATTCTCTCATCCTCCATCCCCAGCGCGGCAAATCCTTTCAAAAGGACATCCTCTGTGGATTCTGGCACCGCAGCCGTCAGCAGGACAGGGAGTGACTGGGACGTTAGGCTGTTCAAATCCTCAATTGGAAGCTGCTCACAAAACCCCACAAACTTTTAGTTAGAGAACTCACAGACAGTTAATATTTGCTGCTCAACTACAACACAATCCCAAGCAACAAGATGAGAAAATTACAGGCATCTACTTTTGGAAAAGCAAATGCAATGGACATTTTATCTGTCAATGTGATATTAAGGTTGGAAAAGACCTCTAAGATCATCAAGTCCAACAATTACACCAAACAACTACAATATCTATATATTCAGAAACACCTGACAATTTTAAGTCAGAAACCATTACACAGCATTTTATGTCAGTGCATGTTTGTGTAAGAATGGGAGCTGAACATACATGTACCTGACATACTGAGGAGCTGCACTTTAAGATCCAATTTAACTGGTCCTAACCCAGAGAGATGGCCTAGAAAAGTATCTGAGAACATAAAAACTTGGAAGAGGCACAGAAGTAAAAAATAATGCTGCTACTGTCTACATCACATGGCAACACCACTGTACAGGAACTGTCAGATCTTTCTGCCAGATAATCAGGGAAAATTCAAGACTTAACACAGCCATAATTTATTCAGAAGACAAGGAATAGCTCTGCTAAATGGGAATTATCAGCCACAATTGTTTTGTTCAAGCAAGAAAAATATGGAAATAAAAGTAACTTGAGATAAGTTGCATTTAGGTGTGACCAGAGATTATTAATTAGCTTTTATGAAAGAAATTAATTCAAGAAAACATTGTTATATACACTTAATTAATGTAATACACTCTTTAATTATCACGATGAATAAAGTATGTTTTCTGCGGCTAAGAACATCTGTAATGCAGAAACAGAAAACACTACTTAAATACAAACTGGTATCTCTCAAGAAAATGAATAGTTTAGTGAAATATTTGTTGCTTGATAATACTAGTCTGGCAAAGAAAGAACAATCAGTATTTCAGCTACTTGTGAGAAGACAGATTGCTGTGTGTTGTTCGACTTCCACATATCTCTCTCTGCCCCCAGAACAGGCAGGACCCTAGCAAGGGAGCCAAGGTTTTTCTCATGACTACTACTGAGGAAAGGACAGGTCCATCAGAGACTGTTTTTTTTCAATGGGTACAAATTGAAAGGAGAGGAAATTTCAAGTAGGTATTAGGAAGAAATTTTCTTCCCGTGGTGAGGGTAATGAGACACTGGAACAGGTTGCCCAGGGAGGTAGTGTTCAAAGCCAGGCTGGATGAATCCTTGAGCAACCTGGTCTAGTGGAGGTGCCCCTGCCCACGGCAGGGGGTTGGGACTAGATGATCTGTAAGGTCCATTCCAACCCCTAAAATTCTATGATGATTCTAACAGCTGAGACAGCACTGCCCCAATCCACTGAAGTCTTGGCGAAGCTGTTGTCCTCACTGGCAAATTCAGCTCCTGCCCTGTTGCAAAGCTGATAGCAGCACATCCTTCTACGATCCTTTTGGATGCCTGCCAATATTTACTTTTTGCATACAGCTCACACACAAAAAAGAAACCAGGAAGAATGAAATCAAGCAGGTGCATTTCAGGAAGGAATTGCTTTACCCTCTCTCTCCTTTATTTTAACCTTTCAGGCACTTGCAGAGAGCCAACTCTGTTGATTTTATGGTACTATATCTTGCCTCACAATACTGTTCAAACACAAAACCTCTCGTGAAAGGCACAGCTAAGGAATGCAAGCATTCCCTTTGCAGACAAGGAAGCATTCATAAATAATCACCCTGCCAGAGTCTTATAATTTACAGCTGAGTGGGAGACCACGTCTTCCGTGCTAATGTCAAATTAATAAGCTTTTTACCACTATTCCTGGCTTTACACAGCTCCTTGCATTGCCTCCAGGTCGCAGACCAGGAAACAACATCGGCGCCAGCAGCTCTATGCATAGATCAGGACGGACTTGATGAAAACACTGTAACTGCACAACTAAAGCTCTCAGCTGCAGGAGGACAAACTCTGACGAACCGCGGGAAGCAGCGAGGGCAGGCACGGGAATTCCCGCGGATTCTAAAGGGAAAGCCGTCAGCGC
>NW_008685466.1:0-4574 GCF_000695815.1 Acanthisitta chloris
CTGGGGTTAAACCATGACACCTGGCAAGCCAGTGCCAAAGCCAACAAATAAATCCTGACCTTTTGATTCCCAGGCCAGGGTCAGACTGAGCAGGTGAGCATCCTGTACTGCAGCACAACATGGGTGCACCTGGGGCTGCAAAAAAGCTAGAAGGGGACACAGTGGGAACAGCTGACCCCAACTGACCCAAGGGATATCCCATACCATATGGCATCAAGGTCAGTATATAAAGCAGAGTGGGAGGGGGGAGAAGTAGGAAGAGAACATTCAGAGTTATGGTGTTTCATCTTCCCAAGTCACCATTACATGTGATGGGGCCTTGCTTTCCTGGAGATGGCTGAACATCTGTCTGCTCAGGGGAAGTGGTGCATGAATTCCTTGGTTTGCTTTGCATGTATGTGCAGCTTTTACTTTACCTATTAAACTATCTATATCTCAACCCACAAGTTTCCTCACTTTCACTCTTCGTATTCTCTCCTCCATCCCATCATGTGCAGCTGATTTGGGGTTAACCACGACCCATCTTATTGTGCTTGCATTCCCTACTGTCAGACCTGAACTCTGGGTTTGAAGAGATGTGAGATTGCCCTGAATTTTGTTACTTTTTAACTCATTGAACATCAGAGATATCTTCTTGGTTTTCACACCATTATCTCAAAATCCACCTGCCATGCCACACTCCTAGGCAAACCTGCAGCAAGACCCTGGAAGACGGCATTGGGATGACAGACAGCAAACTCAGCCATCACCCTGCCCCAGGTGCCTCAGCAGGAGAAATTTGCCTGTCTCATTCAGCCTGCCCCAGCCCTAACCCCTCCACTTGGTGGCAGTAGCCCTCACAGCCCTCTGGGCATGCGTCCCATCCTGCCCCTGTGAAGCTGCTCTCGATGGCATGGTGGGAACTGAATGAAACCCTTGGCACATGCTGGTTTTCTCTTCCAGGAAGCTTACAAATGAAACAACCCAAATACTGGAGCAGGAACAAGCCTGAACAGAGGAAGGGTCACACTAAAGCAAATCTGTGGTTGGGTCAGCACTTGGTTTGCAACTGCCTAGGCCATGTTGTCTTTCCCACCTGCAGAGCCTCCCTGCTCTTTTGCTGTTGAGAGAGGGCTTAGACCTCACCAGGGCACCCCAGCAGGGTTTTGTTGTATCCTAGGTTTTGAAGAAAGCTGGGAGGTGCTAATACCATTCCTGCCACATCAGATGTGATGACAGAAGGAGGTCACTGCCACAACCCCTTTGTGAGTCCAGTGGAGACGACTGCTCTCTTGAGGAAAGGAAAGAATTTGTTCTTCATCTATACCACTAATGACAACAGAAACTTCAGATTTATCTTACTTTCCTTTGGGTGTAGACAGCCTCTGAAACAATCCAAGCAGACAGTTCTTGTGGTTGTCACTGGCACAAGCTTCACTGTGTAAACACATCATTGTAAACTCATTTCCTGCCCTGCCTCATTTGTGGCAGGAGGCTGGGACTGCTGCTAAGAACTAACACAGGGGCCTCTGAGGATGCTGCCAGTCCAGCACAGACAGAGGCTTTTCTTCAAATACCAAGAAATGCATTTTTCAAGAGCAGCACTATATGGGACATTACCCCAAATGAAAATTTCTGCAGGGTACAGTGCCTTGTGCATTGGAGGACCTCCAGGTTGAGCTGGAATAAAATCTCTCCCCAGCTGAAAGGCCAAAGTGCTTGGACTTGCTTGGCAGCAGTGGAAGCCACTGCAGCTGCCCAGGGAGGAAGTGCAATCACTTTGTGGGGTCTTGGCTGTCCCTCTGCCCTAACACACCATCCAGCTCACAGAGAATGCAGCAAATTCATCCTCACTTTTAGAGGTCTTCCACATCTGGAAGGAAGAGGCTGAACATAACCTGCCTGCAAATGCCACTCTGCTGCTGGAGGAAGGGGTAAGGTGGGCAGGGCTCAGCAGTCCATAAGGCTGAATTGCCCTGAATCACTAGCACTGGGTTGCAGGTGCTGGACTGCCCCATCTTCCCTTGGTTCACACTGTGGGCATGATTGCCCCTCCAGTGGCATCGTACTCACAGCTGCACTCCCGATCCTCACGCCTAGCTGTGCCCCTGTCCTTTTCCTGCTGTACAGAGGCAACAGCCTCAGTACAGCTGAGCAACACTGGTTTCCACCACAGCCCACCCTGCACAGGCAGGAACCAGAGCTATATCTTTGCCCAAAATCCCTTGGAATATGACATCCACACAGTCTGCAGCACACCTGCTCATCCCAGGTGATGCTGTTATCCACAGGTGTCACTGCTGGGTATCACACAGGTTGTGCAGCTGATGTGGGGACACTGCTGAGCATCAAGCAGGGTGTTGGCATGGACAGGGTATTTCCTGACACTCTGTGGGCAGCTGCCTTTGCATTAAAAGTTGAACTTTATACATTTAGCTGTAGTTTTCTCACTTCCTTCTGGAGCTAGGCCTGAAAGAAATAGACACATTTAGGATACCTGGCATAAAACTAGAAATTTTCTGATCAGACAAGGACACTGACAGGTCAGTCAGAAGAGGAGAGAAAAGAGGAAATGTCCCTGGCCAGAAAGACTTTGTGTCCCCCTTGGTATGCTTTTGTGTTCCCACTGTGCCCATATGGGTCCTCTGATCAACAGCTACTCTTCCTTTAAAGTATGTCCAAAATCACTCTGCCAGGACACTTCCTCACCACAAGGTCAACAGATAGGCAAAAGAAGGAAAATCTCAGTCCTAAAGTTCATCACCTAAACATCTTTTGACTGAAAAGCACTGGTTGTTGAACAGGAAAAAAAATTGGCTCTACTGGGAAGCAAAGGGCCATCAATTAAATTAATTATTTTCCCCACGCGCATAAACCAGGACACCAGAAGCAAAAGCCTGTGACATTTATGTCAGAAAAAAGGGAGAGGAGTCTATTTTCCTCTGTGGCCCACATAACCCAGCCTGAAAAAAGAGAGAGGGATGACTTTTCAGCTTATTTAATAATGCAAAACCTGAGGAAGGGGTGAGCTGCACAGAATCCTGAAAAGAGAGATTGCAAAGAGTTGAATTTGCTGATAACACACTACTTGCAAAACAAGCTTCTCCCATTCCCCTCTTGACACAGCGTCTGTTGCCTACCAGAGCAATCATATCCAAGTGTAATTGTCTAACAATTGTTCCGCACTGAGAAAATAGTTCTGATTACAGACATTAACACGTTTAGGCATTAAGCTTCCTCACTGTAATTACCCTTGAGCTTAGTCTCACAAATGAATTAATGTGCTGATCGCTTGGACTAATAGAACCAGCAAAAGGGTGATGAATTTCTTCCAAATCAGATAAAATCAAGCATGACATCATTTAATTAATTTCAGGGCTTGGGGGGTCAGCATGATGCTGAAAAAATTTATCTTTCCCTTAGTGATTTCTTCAGAGACAGAAATATGCAAACAGGGGAGAATGGGGCTGGGGAAGGGGAAGATGTGCACCAGGTGAGAAGGTTGCTAGAGATGGGCTGTACAATTTTTGTGCATGAGCATGCAGCCCTGGGTGGTTGCAGCTGCATCACTGATTCAGTACAACTGACATAGCTACAATGGACGGATTTCTTCTGGATATAAATAGGCGCAATGCTCACCTTGCCATGATTTTGAGTAGTTCTCATGTCATTCCATGTACAACCCCTCCTTCTCCCCCAGGCAGAGAGCCCACTCCTGGCCTTCCCCAGGGTCACAGCTCCTCCATGACAGCACCACCAAAACCCTCTCCTTTGTCATGTTTCCTGGCAGGGGATCATTTGTCAGGTTGTCACCACAAGGCTGGACTGGCCACTGCTGCCATGAACAGATACACTCTTACCCTCCTTGACTTCTCCTTGCTTGTGAAGGGCCTCCTGATCAAGTTTTTTAGAAAGGAACTAAAGAGGTCAATGGAAAGGACATGGCAGGGCTTTGGATCGCTGCTGTTAAGTACAGACTCCCTCAAATTAAAGTTTCCCCTCGGATGGCTGCCCACCTGCAAAATAAAATGGCATTATACAAGGAGCTTGTACCTGACTGGGTTACACTTGGAATTTCTCCTTGCAGCCCAGCGGATAGTGATCCACCACCAATTTAGATTTTGCATCACATGGATATCCTGTACAAACAGCCACCAAGAGAGAAGGTCTTATAAATCAAAGGTCTTCATTACAGCTCACACCTAGAACTGCAATGGGAGAGCAAACTAGCTTGTAACACATGCACACTTTACAAACACACACAGTCCTGGCCTGATGCCAGTTGAAACATATGTTAGCAGCACATACACACACACTTTACAAACACACACCGTCCTGTCCTGATGCCATTTGAAACATATGTTAGCAGCACATACACATATACCTGTACACAGACAGGGATTTGTTGCCTGAAAGTAAACAGGAGCTCATCTTTCCCAAGTGTATATATCTGTATAAACATATGCAACGTAAAATACACATGCATGGACACACACAAAGAATTTTATGCCAATGCATAAACAAAATGTATAACCACAGACCTGATCTCATGTCATTTAAATGACAAGGAGTTCTGTCACTGTGGATTTCAGCAG
>NW_008685466.1:4592-36422 GCF_000695815.1 Acanthisitta chloris
TTTGCTGAGTGTTTCGATTTACATTTTATTTAGCTGAATTTTGGAGCAGTGGAGGGAAGGAGGTGATGAGACCTGTGAAAGCTAGATTTGAAGATACAAAGCTTTTTGTTCTCAAAAGTGTGGAGAGTCAGCACGCTTTATCACAGAGTCTGGCTGCTCCTTTGACAGGAAAGGCAAAGGAAGCAGAAACCAATTCCCCTCTGTTGCCAAGAATGGTAACTTTGGAGTCTCCCTGCGACAAGACTGTTTCATGGCATTTCCTAGAGACCATAGATCTACAAGCCCAATATCAACACCCTTTGGCAGCATTCATCATTGTCTTGGCTATTTTAATCCATCCAGTCCCCCTGGGGACAGTGCAGCTTATGACTCCATTTGTTTGATGCAGCCCTACAATAAATCCAGTTAGCGGAGCAAAGAGTGCAGATGACAGTCATTGTGATATAGAGCAGAGTCCTTATTCTGAGAACCCAATCTTGCAAGGTATCAGGCATCTCCTGAGATGCCAACAGCTCTATTTGGTCTTTTTTATAAATGACTAAGAGCAGACAAAGGCAAAGAGCACCCGCAGCCTGGCACTAACTTTCACATGTGCTTGAAGGTCCTGAATTTCCTTTCCTAGTGATGATCTAACTGTATCACTGCAGCCTCACCATTGGCACCTTCACAGGCAACCAGACATCTTGAAGACCCAGCTGTCCCTGCCTTGTCCATCCAGCTTATCACAGAGATGCTGGTTCTGCTCTGATAGCTCTGGCTGTGCTGAGCTGCGAGTCTTACTCTGCTCTTAGTCCTATGGAGGAATAGTTTAGCTCACTTGTCATTCTTCCATGCCAATGAACACATGGTGCTCATGCTAGGGCCCATTTATTTAAAAACAAAACCAAACACTAGAACCAAATGGCACCAGATGTTCAAATAATTGTCGCTGACATTGTTTGAAAATCTGGCCATGCCCTGCTGAAGACCCAGCTCTGCACTTTAGGGCTCCAGAGAGATGGAATGGCAAGGAACAAATTGGTCTGGTTGAGAACTGATTTTTAAGGGTAACTAGGCTTCTAGCACAACCCTCCTGTCAGTCACATCCTGAAAGTCTGGTGGGATGAACTTAAAACTCAGTCACAGGAGGATTTATGCATCTGAGCACCACAGGGAATGTGGGGCTTTTTCTGCACTTCAGTTCTCCAGGTGTAAAGAGGCAGGAATAAAATAACTTACTAATCTCTGAGGGATGCTCTGTGCAGAAAGGTTTATGAAATGCTCACTAACTGTGCTACAGGGAGGGTGCTCTTGTAAGCACCTTGCAGGGGCTTCTTGGCAGCATGACAATGCCATGGCACTCTGTAAGTGCAAGAGAGGGATTTGCTTTTACAGTATGACATTTGCCAAACAATTAAGGTGAAGAGCAATCTGCTGTAATCACTTTTAGTATTAAACACACACAGTAAAAATAAATGTTTAAAAGGCACATGTTTTTTTTATGAGTATAGGACATGATGCTTTGCACATTATTGTAAGAATCCTTGCTGCTACCATAAGCTTCAGTTCAAACCGTGTAATTATTACAAGGGACTTTCTTCTTCCCTCATGATGTATTAACCACACCAAAGAGATCAAGAAATTAAAGAATCTGAGCTTTCCTAACTTAACAGTTGGGTAGAGGATTTGCTGTGTGCATTTCTTATTTTACTTTTGTCATAATTTATCATAGTCTGAAAGGTTAAAACAGGCAAATAAAAATGTATTATGCACTTATTGTCCAGTGTCTTAGAAACCTGCATTGAACTCATGAACTACAGGGAGACAGGGAGTCATATTATGATGCACATGTCTTTTTCCATTTCCACAGGACTCTTTACTCACTTACCAGCCTGGGTGTAAGGTTTTGAAGGCAGCCTCATCTGATCTTCACTGTCATCCTCTAGCCCACAAAAATCAAACAGAAAGCATCCCAGAAGATGTCGTGGGAGCAAAACCAGATGCAGAGACCCTCCCATTCCTGTATCCAGAGGGTGTTATTGTATCCGTGTTAATTTTTAGTTCATCCCAAAGCCCACAAGATCCCAGCTGGGGTGTTTCTTGCACTTCCTTGTTTCAGAAATATAAAAGCAAAGTGGGCAGTGACCTTTGAGGCCCTGGTCCTGACCCCAAACCAAAACCTCACCTTGTTTCCTGTCAAAACTAGCTCCCCAAGACAAAACCTACTGGAAACAGACTTTGGCACCACCAGCAAAGCTGTGGTAGGTGCTGGACCTACTATGAAAGAAATACGTGGCTTGGACCTAGACTTCGGCACAAAACATATGGGAGAGTGGTAACCTGGATTTCTAGTTAATTTGGACCTGGAGGCATGTCCTAATCCAACTCTAGACTGGGGATTGTGTGCAAACCCTGCCTGAGGAAGTCTAGAAGAAAATGATCCCCAAACACGAGAAAGCCCTCAGGACTGGAGTCACACTGAATGCAGCTTCCTATCCTCACAAAAATTACCCACAGTGTTTGCATTTCTGTGTGCAAAATGTTAATATTCATGGATTTGTGTGCTGCCAGCCTTGGGAGAGAGGGAATGTCCTCTAACTGCATCTTCAGCCTGGTCAAGGTGGCTGACCTTTTTCATTAAGTGCTTCCAAATTTCCAATCTAGCCACGGATGTGAAAAATCTCTGCTAATTACAGGCTTGTCAGGAGGTCAAAAGTGCAGAGGGGAGATAAGGGGTTTCTGAGACTTATTTAAAGACACAGCGTCAGCATCAATGGGGTTTTCAGCTTGCACTGACTCACCATCCTGCTCTCTGTTATTCAGGTAGGGTTAACTATAAATAGGACCAAAAATCTGTGAGGGCTTGAGATCCTGGGGTCTGCCATTGACTCAGGTGGCCATGGCAAAGCTCCTTGGTGGTGCTCAGTAGCAGAGGATGCACTCTGTCTGTGGATCCCTCCTAGTTTTCGTTCCAGTCCATTCTGCATGCTGAACATCTGGTACACTCGTGTACATTACAATGACATCCCAAACTACATGTGCACGACACTTACACATAGTGCTTAAAACATAATGGCTTGTTAATACAACACATACCATCCTAGAAGTGATACGAGCTCTTTCAAAAAGTACATTTTGAAACTCACTGACCTTTATTCTTTCTTTCCTTTTTTTTTAAGTTCCCTGGCATTATGTAGGAAAACCCCATCAGTGTGAAGTGGAATGTAATGCAGTTTATTACCACTAACAAGGGAATGGCCCATAGCTCTAAAGAGACAAAGCCTCAAGTGAGATATGAAGGTCATTTTCTTGCATCCAGAAAGAAAATGTAACACGGACTGTGTCACGCTTCCCATTTCAGACAAAATGTGGTCTGCTTTCAGTTTTGTTGTAATAAATAATAAAGATTAAGTTTCTTCTGTCTTTCAGGTGGAATTTCACACAGACAGTCCTCCCTGGTTTGAGGGGATTGGAGGTAAGTATATGTCTGGATTTTCCAGCATTACTTTATACCCCTCCGGATTTGCTGGTTAGTTTGTTCACGAATCTTTAGGATGAAACTGCATACCCAGTCACTGCTTCTCCCTGCTGGAAATACTCAAACATCTCAGTGGGTAAAGACTCAAGCAGCAAACTCAGAGGCTTGATCATTACCAGGGTTACCTCCAGAGCTCTGCAGTAATATATTGTTTCAGTTTCTGGAAATCAAGCTTTCCTGTGATCCCCCATTGCCGCTTCATGCACTCATGAACCTTAGAGCACTGTTAAAAGATGTCATTGCTGTGCTAAAGCCAGTGTGGCATCAACAGGTCACTGGAGAGACCAGGGTGTAGATTATATACTGGACAAATGTACAAGGCTGAAGAAGACAGTTTAAGCCTTAGGTCAAGAATGAAAATAAACAGCAATCTCCTTTTCCAACTGCTACTATATCAGAGGCATGCCAGAGCCCTGCTGTAGGCAAGAACTAGGAAAAAAAGGCACTGCTGCTGCTCTCTGAAAATGCAGGTTTTCTTTTTGTCCCTGGAACAAACACCTCAGTGCACTGCTGCAGGTCTTGGGTCAGAGATAGCTGGGGTGTAACTGGGATAAGACAAGATTTTCCATATCCCTATTCCCTGGTCCACCTTTCTACAACCAGACAGTCTGGGGGAGGGAAGATGTGTTGCACCTTCCTCCCCTGCCTCAATACTGAGAGTGTGCTACTTTGGCCTTGCTAAATGGCTCAGGGTTTGTGCTCCTCAGCAATTTGCAATATTTTCTTTGAGTTTCAAAAGGAATGTCTTCCTTGGGTGGGATGATGCAGAAAAGTAAAAGTTAGTGCTTTCTCTCACATCACTATCTTCCCTTCCACTTGCAAATGGTATCATAGAAAATGGTGTCAGAAAGTGTTGTGGCAATACCAACTGCTAGTCTTTGTTTACAGAATGATGACAAGGAAACACTGTTGATGAAGAAGCTCTGATCTCTTTATTTGAGGGAAGAAGAAAAGGAGCACATGCAATCATTCATGGCCGTGTTAAAGCTTGAAATAGAAAAGCACACAAACAAATGCTGAAACACATGCTGGGTCCAAACTGGTGAGCAGGTTGACGACTGAGGGAGCAGGCAAGCAGGGAGCTCTGCCTGCACACACACAGGAGCCTGCAGGGAATGGTGTGCTCACAGCTAAACAACTCTAATAGAATCTGATCTTGCTACAGGAAATAAGTATTCCTTCGACGTATGTAGCTGGTAAATTGTCTCAACTCCAGTTAAGTCATCAGAAGGATGCTGATGGAGATAGGTAAAAGACTTGGCCCTATCTATTTGCTTTGGATATCACCCAAATATCTGAACATCAATTTCTTATTACTAACTAGTTCAGGACTAACTGAAGAACATTTAGCAACTTTGCCAAACATTTGATACTTCAAGTACGAAAAACCAATTGCAGTATTGCATAAACAACAAAACCAAGGGAGCATCCTCAAGACTGATTTAAGGATGCAAAGAAATGTTGGGTTTTGTGAACCCCAATCCTGAATTTCAATGCCATCCTTCAAGACAAGCTTGGCATGTACTCCCATACACCATTTCATTCAACAAGTTGTACAAAAATACCTTGTTTTTCAGCCCCAAGGGAGAGGGAGGAGATGAACCAGACTGTCTAGTCTCATCTACAAAAGACATTCTGGAAGAAGCAGTCCTTGTATCACAGTAATCATGGCCAGCACTCCAGGACAGAGGTGTCTGCTAGGGCTATCATCATCACCAGTTTTATTACTGTAAACAGACAAAAAGAAGCTAGAACAGAAACTGTGGTGGATCAGCATTTCTGTGCCCTCACAGAAACCTGATCCAATAATTAAGCTAATTCTTCTTGTGAGAGGACTGGCAAAAGAGACATGACAGAGCTCCAGCCTCTGAACAACACCCCCTGCACATCCCAGCTTGCCAGCCCAGAGCCACCCAACAGTGTTATTTGGCTGAGTGTATCTGAGGAGAATAATTCTGCCAGTGGTGCTAATTATACAGAGGCTTGGACAAAAGTCCCACTGAAGGCAGCAGCAGCACTCAAGAAATGCAAGCAGTAGAAAACTCTGCCAAATCCAAAGCTTTGGCTATTCTTCCTGTGTTTGGCCACATCCCTCACCCACATTGTGCTGAGCCTGAAGACTGACAAGAGAAACTGCTTTAGTTTTGTAAATTCCAAGCAAAACTGTCATTCAGTAAAAAATGATAACTGTGTTTCTGGTGCATGTTGACCCTCCCTCCTTTAAAAAAACCACTGTGTCTTCCTAGGTGCTCTCCAGGTTTCATTGCTCTGTGCCAACACAGACTGGGATCAAGTTTTGCAGTAACTTAATAGAAGAAAAAGAAACCAGTTTTTTTTCTTTACTAAATGGATGGATGGGTTAAATCTATTAAGATGGTTTCTAACCTGCCACCACTCTTAGACAGACACAAGAAATATTGCCAGTATAAAGTAACAACGCTAACACTAACTTTATTGACTTGTCAAAGGTATGTATTTCATAAGGTTACTTTTGTATGCTGATAGATGTAATGATTTTTTATACTTCTTCTATACTCACATCTCTATCTGCCTGAAGTATTGATCTGTTACTGAAAATCTGTTCTTCTGCTCTCACTTCTTCCTCAGTCAGAAACTGAACTGATGGCCTTTGGGGATCAGAGGGATGTCTCAGCTACGAATTTGAAGGGAAAAGGCAACAGTCATTATCCCTGCTTCACACACAGCTAGCCCGTGAATGCTCCCTGGCTAACTGCTTCAGCCCCTCGGGGCTTTTCATTTTAATTCTTTTAAATTACTGCTAAGCAACCCTGCAAATTGTCTGATGCCAAGTTCCTCCCTTTCCTCCTAGAGAAGTCAGGTGTGTCACTGGTACAGTTCTTGAAGGACAGCAGAATTGAGATTATCACACTAAGCACTAAAACCTGTGCTCCCCAGTTCACTAGAGATTGTTGGCACATTCCCTTAGAGCAAAAGAAGCAGCCAAACAAATCAAGAGAGCATCCATACTTGGATTTCTGCATACCTATCCTATTTGCAGAGCAAAAATCAATTCAGCTTCCTCATCACCCTTTCAAACTGACCACCCTCTGATTTCCACAAATGTGAGCTGCTCATATCGGAGGCGTAGGGAGTCCATCTCCCCTTGCTGGCCCTGCAGCCACCCAGTTCCAGGCACCAATCTTGCCAGGGTGCGATGCCAGCTCCAGACTGCTTGCCACAGGGCACTGAGGCAGCATCCCGGGATCCTGCACCAGGCTCCAACAGTGTGAGGATGCAACGACTCCAGATCTGCGTGGCACAGGATGAGGTGACCATGCAGAGCAAGTCAGAGCACAAGCTCTCTAGTTTGGCCTTCAGTAATACTGCACTTCCCAGAAGACTTTGCCTAAGACTTCCACAGTTGCCTAATATTCATTGTATGCACAATTGCAATTTCTTTTTAACTGAATACCTTTGGAAGTTTTATAGCTGTGTAGGATTCTGCACCCAAATATAGACTACACTGTGTTATCAAGGGAAATGTCCCATATCCAAACTATGAAAGAGAGCCAGTGATTAACATCAAGGAAGGAAAGCAAACACCAAAATGCTCAGAAAATCCCCATGTGAGTGCAGACAGCTTGCCTGTATGGATGGGAGCAGGTACAGTGAGAGGAGGTGTGGATGGAGGAGTGGGGAGATGGAAAGATGGTGTCTGAGGTGTTCAGCACTAGGACTGCCCCAGCAAAGCAGGACTGAAACACAGTGCTATGATCTCCTCCACCAGCCACCACAACTCACTACTCTCCTTGAGCAGCCCCAGAAGGCACTGAATGGGCTCTGGGCAGCTTTTCTTCCCTACTTTCAATATCTGGAAGGTTCTATTTGATGGTTGAGGGTTTGGGGTTTTTTTTTGCTCTCCCTAGCTTTTAAGAAATCATCTGTGAGATGCAGAGTAGCTATTATTTAAATATGTAACAGCACCCCATTTTGGTGTTAGCAATCTGAGAGTGGTGCCCTGATGCTGTAAATCCAGCTTTATTTACTTACCCATGGCATTTCCCTGACTACTACCACTCTGAACCACCGAAATCCGTCAATCTAATGGAGATATATGGACAGTAAAAACATGCTCTAGAAAACTACTGGCACGTTGTACAAAATGATCAGATTTAATCAACTGATAAATTATTCACTCCAATTGACTCAAACATACTATTTGAGTCTATTTATGGATGTCCGATTAGTGCAAGTAATTTTCCATCGCTTTATTATGTTTGCTAATACATTATGAAAACCATGTTGTGATAATGCTCTTACTTAAGTCATTTTGTTGTATGAGCACATACCAGAAAGCTCGTTCCACCCAAGGCCAGGGACACATTCCAGTGGGCACCGCTTAGTTACACACTGCTGTGCTATATCCAAGGGCTTCTGCAGAGCCAAGTTGCCAACAGAATGGGAATTTCATTTAAGGAAAGCCATTACACTGCCAGGCTCTCTAAGCAGCACTGCACTATTTTCAGACACAACTGCCACGGTGACAAAGTGCAGGAGGAGGGCTGGTCTGGCTGGTCCCCAGGCCATGATGGATGTCTCTGGTGACTGAAGTGGGGATGCAGGAGTAAATTGCATCACAATGTCGAGCATTTTTGCAGTAGCACAAAGATTCAAGATGTAGCACCAGCACCTAGTGCAGCAGCTTAGCAAACCAAGCCCTTGAGGCTGCAGGCAGACCTGGGAGTCAAAGAGTCATCTTCTGGACTGTCACATCCAACCTCCCTGAGCATTTCATCACATTAGCCTGTACTGAGGATATCCTTAGACAACTGCTTGCAGATATAAAAAAGTAGCAGCCACAGGTACCATGATGGAAGAAACCTTGATTCCATCACTGCATGGAGTCTAATGCATCAGGGCCACCATGTGCCCAGAAGCAAGGTTTGCAGCCCAGAAGGCCTCAAATTAATTTTTCCTGGTTTTGGTGTGAATTGAAAGTAGTACAGCAGCACATGCTATGCCTGCAGAATCCCAGGTACTCTGCTCTGGGCAGCAATGCACTTTTGGAAAAGACCAGGCAGGAAAGAAGCCAGAACTGAAAACGAGCTGGCCAGGTCTGCCACCAAGCCCATCCTGATGCATGATTTTGGAGAATGTTGAGTGGGGCACTCTCAATATTCATCTCAACAACCCATGTCAGAAGGCTAAGTGCAGCAGAGCCTTCTGCCACCAGCCTAACTCTTTCCTTCCCTTCTGTCACCTTCCCCATGGCACAGAAGTCCTGACTCCAGTCCCCATGGACCACTACCCTTTTATTTTACATAGGGTATTGGTCTGCCTTTCATGCAGACCATGGAAAGCACTGGCTGCTGAAACTGTAAGAACTGACTTGGAAGCAGCAGGTAATTATAAACTGAAGTAAGCAGATGAGGACCCTGAATTCAGCCCACTCCTAGGTCAGTGTCATGACAGTTCCAGCCCTGCTGTAGGGCAAGTGGAAGTTCTGCTAAACCAGCAATGAAGAGTTTACCCATTTTTCACCTCTCTGCTATGAAGGCCAGGCAAGTAAAACCATTCAAATTTTAACCTTGCAGTGGCACCATGGTGCTGAAACACCCTGTCCAAGACTGGGCTGAGACTGAAGCGCAGAAAGGCTGTGAGATCGCCAACCCAGAGCCAGCTGAAGGCACTGGCATAACTGAGAGTTGAACACACAAATTCCTAGCCAGTTTTTGGCATTGTTCATTTTTAGCAGTACTCCTCTCTGTTCAATTTGGATTTTGCAAGTGTGCTTGTTGCGGAAGGATCCAGCTGTGCCATACACGGCGATGAGGCTGCACAGCTGTCCTGTCACCCACAGGGCATATGTGGCTGGGAGTACTTCAGGTAGACACAGGTCTCCTTTCACAGCTACATCACTGCTATAGGGCTGTGCTTGGATTTAGTAATTGTGAAAGGTGCCAGACTGACAGAGACCCTTTTCAGACCTTCAGGGAAACCTTCATCTACCAGGCACCAGCCTACCAAAAGGTGTGAGGTACCTCAGCTCCCATGTGAGAAATACAGGCAAAAGCATGTGTACAGTCCATGGCTAATGGAGGGGGAGCTTCACACTCACCAGCTCATTACCTTCAGCAACAGCTTCCAGCTGCAAAAAGCCCAGGGTCCCTAGAAATGTGATCTCCCAGCTGCCATGCTGTCCTCTCAGCCACAGGTCAGGTCCAAGTCCCTCCCTCAACACCACACAAATGCCATTAAAGGAAGAAGGAGGCAGCTGGGAGCGAGGAGGCAAGGGGGGAACCTTTTGTTAAGACTGTGGAAATTTTCAGTAAAATGAAAACAAATTGCTCTAAGTAAACCATTTGTCACAGTCTGATTACTCTGCTGCCACTCTGGGAACACCAATTTGTCATGCTAGATCAGGATAACAGCAGGCTGACTGTACGAAATGGCATGCTGCCTTCTGGCTTTCTTTGCTTGCAACCCATGAGGACAGCGGGGATCTCCTGCAGCTCCTTCCCAGTGCCACATCCCTCCTGGTGGCACAGGCACACACTGGGGTCCCTCCAGCCAGTGTCACACTGCCAACAGCCCCCTGCTCCCCAGCAAGCACCTCCATCTCCTGGTGCTGCAGCTCCACCTGAGACCTCTCCATTGTGCTGCTTTTACCTACTTGTGTGTCTGTGGTGTCCAAGGCAGATTTTACTTCTCGCACTAGTGGTTGGCATAATACTGCCCTGAACTGAATTTTGGCACTGAATTGTCCTGGCAATACACCTATTGATCATCATTTCTCTTACTTTAAAAAGCACGTCTCCTGTTAGCTATACCTTCAGGAATGACTTGGCTGAGCCTGCAGCAATTGCCTGGCTCAGTCCCATTCCACATTTCCCTCTCCTTGTTGATACCTGAAGAATTTCTACAGTTTGTAGGTGGAGCAATTAAAATAAAACAAACAAACACCAAGAGAAAAAACCCAACTATGATATTCACATTTAAAGAGATGCATAAAGAAAGAGGATTAAGGCAAGGAAGCAAGGCAAAGATTAGCCAAAATTCATAAAGCATGGGAAAACAGCAGAAAAAATCCTAAGTCCAAGAATTAATTCTCTTAGCTTCACTGTCCATAGCTAATAAACAATTATTTGAGTCTCCCCTTCTTGTGTCTCTCTGGAATTATGCAGCAGTTTGTAATGCTGAAACAAAACAATTAACTCCAGTCCAAAGAAAAATACCTTTCAGCCAACAAATAGAAAAAACCACCTCAAAATGCCATTTTGGGTAAATGCTCCATTCAGTCCAACACAAAATCCTTCATCTCATTTTCGGATTATTGATCCTTTTTCTAAACCTCTTCTCCTTTTAAATTGTTAGGTCAATATTTAAATAAAGAGATGCCTTTTTGAAAGGAAAGCAAAACAATGAACAAGTTTTGCTTGCAAACTGTGGGAATGAACTAACTGAGAGTTTCCTTTTTCTTCAACATTGATAAAGAAAAAGGGGGAAATAGAAAGATTTCAGATCTCCTTTCTCGTTTTCTGGCTATTAGGCCTTGCTGGGTCCCCACTGAGACAGTAAACTATGTCAGTTCTCTTCCATTTTCTGATATATGCACTGTTTGTCAAGAGCTTTTCCCACTGCTACTCTGGGCAGTCTCTGGCCAGCAGCAGGTGGGACTGCTGGACCTGCCACCCACCACCCTCTTTACCCACAGCTGATGCAAAGTCCTGATCCAACTCCTTCCCTAAAAGTCACAAAATCTGGGAGAAGGAGGTGAGGAGGGATGCTAGAAACACAACACCTGCACAAACCAACAGAAATCAAAGCATTAGAGCCCTCAGTGAAACAACTGTGGTGTAAAAGAAGAAGTATTTTAACAGCATAAGAATATTTCTTGGCAAGGAAAGGCCGAATGTTCCCAAATGATATCAATGCCTCCTTGTTCTCACTCACAGTGCCCAGAGTTCCCAGGAATGGCACTGAACCTGTAATGTCAGCAATGTGCAATCTGCCATACAAGTCCCCATGATGCTGAGCTGGTGAGATGAAGCATTTAATGGAAACTTGCTCAACACAGAGACTGGTGGCACTGGTTACAGTGCAAAATGTCTCTGCTGGCCATTCTAAGAATTTTTCCCTCTGCTTCTAGAAACAGTAACATACCTTCAGTATTAACAATTTCTGTTTTAACTGAAGGGAAAGGCCTTTAAAAATAGCCTTTTCCTGGAAAAAAAAAAGAGAGAGCTGTCACCACAACTGCAGAAACAGGCACACAGAGCAAGAGACCCCAGAGCTGTACCCAAAAATGTTCAGCTAGACTCTGCCAAGGGGTATGTTCCAACCCCAGAGCACCAGAAACATTATCTGGAGTATTAAGCACAAGGTGAGAAGTCTGAGACTGAACAGAGAGCAGACATGAGGCAGAATTCCCTCAGAGACCTGGTGATGTTCTGGGGCTTTTACATCATGTTCTTTTTTTTGACACATGCACACACACACATATATACAAAGCTAATTAGACATGCAACAGGGTCCTGCTGCAGCTGATAGTCTTGTATGGAATGTGAGAATGTGATGCCTGCTGTAACATTTTGGATTCAAGGCAGGCAAAATATGGACATAGTGCATTTATCTAAGGGCTTCCAGGGGCTGTAAACATCAGCATTATGTTTAGTAATGATGGCAGGAAGATGCAAATTTTTAACTTGTCCTAGGAAAAATCTGACAGCTGCTCTACAGTGTAAGTTCCTCTCCACCAAGTGTATGGGGGATGAGGAGAGGAACAGACAGAACCGACCCTGTCTTGCTGCTTCAGAAGGACCCTGAGGCACAATTCAAGATTTACAGGTCTGACATCTCCCATGTTTTAAAACTATGATCAACTCTGCTGTGATTTATCCAGAGGTAAATATGACATCCTGAAGAATAGGACACACAAACCTCAAATACTCTTAAAAGTTGAACTGAGTAGTAGCTCTGACTTTGTTTTGTTGCTGAGTAGTATGTTTAGCAGCACTGTGCAGAGCAAAATATGATAGGGCAGCAAATACAGACTGGGACTTGTCCTCTTGATAAGGAATCTGTGCCATGGGGCTGTGCCTCACTACTCATTCATGATATAAAAAACAATCATCACCACCTTTTTATTGCCATAAAAGTGCCTGTTTGGCACAACATCTCACCTTGTGGCGTTCCATGAGGGTTCTCAGATCAGCAGCTAAATACAGGCAGAATGGGCTGCACAGTCCTTTGGTTTGCTCTTGTCACTGAGGATTTCTTTCATAGCCCCTTGAGCATTAAGCCTAGGTAAGTGCTGGTTGAGCAGGTAACCAACCCCTCCCTGGTTTCACAGCTGAGAAAAGACACTTTCTCCTTGACACTAGGATTCAGGAGCCCCTGTTTTCTATTGTCAGAGCTGTTTTCCCCCATGCTGACTGCAGGAATGAAGGTGAACTTGAAAAGCTGGGGTACAGCCTTTTGGGATACATCATCTGTTTTACAGGGTGGAGGTTTCACTCCCTGTATATTTGAAAAAAATTTAGGAGAAAGGGACAGAACTGTAGGTATGAGTTTCAGCTAAATATCATATATCCATAATAATAATAAAGTATTGTGTCACTTTTTATGGCAACTTTATACATTAAATGCGTGGTGCCTCCATGCATGGGCAAACAACCTCTGGGATCACTTCTAAGAAACACACAAGAAGAAAGGAAAGAAAGGGCATATATGCTCTACAGCAGCCAACACACTGGCCATTTCCAAATGGCTCCACATTACATACTAGACAATTTCCAGGGCTCAACAAGAAATAAACTCCAACTAATTTAAACATTGATATTACTGCCTGTAAGGTAATAATACCTACAAGGAGATCATAATTTCCTAAATCTTTATAGTTCTCTTAATCCACTTTCATAAAGCTTTAAGTAGGCACTTCCCAGTCACAGGGATGAACATGAGTGGTTACTGCAGGTGAGAGAAAAGGTTTTATGGGAAGGAAACTAGTTGATTATCAATAGTCCTTCAGCTCCTAATAAAACTGCAAGAGCTGGTTTCCTCATCCCATCTCTGGGTCAATTCCAGAAGACCATATGTTCAAACCAATACAAGTGAAATGCTGGCAAAACAAAAGAGTAAATCATAGCAATGGAAGATGAAACTACAAAGGGGATTTCTTTTCCTCCGCAGAGACCATTAGCTCTACTGTGTTAGTCACCAGCCCGAGTCATCAATTCACCTTCATCATATTAGTCACAAGCCTCTGTCAACAGCTGAGTGCAGCTCTCACAGTGAGCACACTGCAAGGTAATGGAGAGAGAAGTGCTCATAATTCAGAAGGCAGGTTCAGTGTGTGCCTCCCTAGTTCAAAGAGCACAGAGACCTTCCTCTTTACTGCAGCCTTGCAAATTCCAATTGATCTCAAACCAACTTGCATTTTCTAAATGTTGCTGTTGAGTTTGAACTTCAGTGAAAAATCCATTCGCTAGAAATGAAAGTTGCCAATTAAAAATCAGTCTGTTTATGTGGCTTAGGGGACCTGAGAAGGAGAGAGAGAGAGAGAAAGGAGAAGCCAAATAACTCATTAAGTGATCTATATTGTGCAAGTACAGTTGGCAATTATAATTATCCTAATAAGACTTTCCCGCTTATATAAGCCCTTCCATTCAGGGATCTCAAAACACTTTGCAACCATTAATGATGTTAGCTTCATAACATTCCTGACCTCGTTTACAGGAGAGGGAATTGAGGAAAAGAGAGAAAACATCACCATTTTCTGTAACAGATAGCTTTCATTTTGTAGCTCCTTGTAAAGTTTATACCTGAAACTAAATCACACTTCAAAATAGGGTCAGTTCTGGTCTCATGAGCCAGCAGTAGTCCTTACGAGCAAAAAAACACCTCAAAAGACTAGTGAGAATTGTGTGAGTTGGGATGGCCTGTTTGCAAACCTCCTACAAATAGCCTTGGGTCACTGAAATTTGTCACCCTGGAAATGTGACAGACTCAAGGAGAGAACTTCTGCCTCAGGTCCTCACACAAAAGCATCCCTCCCCCCTACCTGAAACAGTACTCACATGTGGGACAGGTGTTAGCAGTGTCCACTTCTGCACATCCACAGCTCTTGGTTTTGGCTCCTTCTCTGAAAGGAAAACTGAAACAAGCAACATGAAAACCTGGGAAAAGGGAAAACCCAAACTCAAACAAAGAGCTGAACACATTGCATGTATGCACCTAGGAGAAAGCAGGACTTGAGCAGCAGCCACCACGGATTTCTCAGGAACAAATTGTGTCAAACAAAAATAATTTCTTCCTGAGACAGGGTGATAGGTTTTGTAGGTAGGAGAACAACAACAGATGTCACATACCCTGACTTTAGACATTGTTTTTTATAGCAGTCACACAGCTGAATGAAGGAAGCGTGGGGATTTCACACTGTGGGAAGAATGCAGAAGTGGTTGGAAAGCAGCACTTGGAAAGCAGTTATCAATGCTTCAGCATCAAAATAGCAGTATGGACCTGCGTGTTCCACCGGGAGCTGCCCTGGGTCTAGGACTATTCTATACTTGCACTAATGATCTGGATGATAAAACAGAGAGCATACTTATTAAGTCTGCAGATGATGCCAATCGAGGAAGAGCAATACATCCTTTGGAGAGCAGACCTGGAATTGAAAATGATTTAACAAATGAGAGCTCTAGCTGTAACCACCACAATGCTCTTTAACAAAACTGAATGCTTGTTTTGCCCATGAGATGCATGAAACAACTCTCCTGGTCTCTTCAGCAGGGATACAGCCCTGCTCAAGCACCACATTTGGGTTCTGCATTTCCAGAAAATCAGATAGTATCTGGGAAGAGGTTAGACTGGAGCACTGAATAGGATCAGAGGTCTGAAAAACAAAAAGCACTTCAAGAATTTGAATAGTTTAACTGAAATAAGACCTAAGAACAGTCTACACCTGTGGTAAACATTCTGTTCTCTACTTCTGTGATGGATAAGGCCTGTCAGAGGAGGGTTCTGAAGGACAAGAGAGGCTCTTGCACTGGACTAACACAGTATCTATTGACCCAAGAACCCATTCGTCGCTGTGGGAGAATCTACGTTTGTCTCCATGGACTACACAGGCACATGGGGTGATTAGCCTTTTCCAGCTAAAGTTGACCTTTAGAAATAACCCACCTGTGTTATATCTGTAAGTTTTGTGTTTGAGGAAAAAGGCCATCAGGCTTGTGCAGTAGTTTGGGACCAGACAAGGTTCAAAATTAAGGGAGAATTGCCACTTCCATACAGGAGGTAAAAGGAGAATCCAGGCAACAAAGACCAGAGGGGTGGAGTCAGTTGGTTTATGCCAAAATTCCAGCATCCATAGTGTCCTATATTTGCTAACCTGTTCTAGTCAAAATCACTTGCTAGGTGTGTGACAGGAACCCAAGCACCTGATGAGACCACTGGGGACAGAGACACAAGGCAACATGAACAGCAAAACAAGCTGCCCAGTCAGTCTGAGAAGTCGCGGGAGCACAGCTGCTACCACCCAGCACTGCAAACTTCTGCACTCATTTCTGCTGTGGCGCATAAGAAACTGAGACAGGGCACGGCTGAGCCCTGCCATCCCCATTCACCCGAGGTCTCTAAAGAGTCTACAAAAATATGCCTACATTGGCAGCCCAAATTTTAGAGTTTTACACAATAAGGATGTTACTTGTAAGGCAGGAAGGAGCTCGTTGGGGTTTCCAAAACTTTTCTTCTGCAAAAAAAAAAAGAATTTTATCATTGCAGTCCACTCACAAATCTACCAGAAAGAAGACTCATCTCATAAGTTCTCCTTTGTGTGGCTCTTCTCCACCCAGTAATATTCATCTAAAAATGAAATTAACTTTCTTGCTCCCATCATTGAAATTCCCTTCCCAATCAGATAGCCAAATAATGTTAATACTAATTTTAAATCTGAAAAGCATACAAAAAAGGGGAATTTTTCTCATTATTAATGGAATAAAAGCCCTATTTAGCATATCTAAATGAAATGTGTAAGATCGATAACCCGTACAATAGCAATCATGAAAAAGCTACAAGATGAAATTATTCTCTCAGGGCTTTTATCAAGGTAGTTGCCATAAGTTAAATGTGAAATCCACCCAGAAATCACTCAGAGAATTCAGTATTCACATACTTCTCTACTGTAAATAATTCCCCATGCAACAGTAGAAGTTCTCTGTTTATGACTCCATAATTCAGGTTGTGTCAGCAATTAGCACTCCAAGTTTTAGCAGAGTGCTATATTTTCTAAGAGTTAAGAGGAAGGTGTGCAGTGCAGGCAGCCAGGCTGCTGCTGGATGTGCTGGGATAGAGGCCAGCACAGGCACTGAGCAGTTGTGCTGGCTCCTGGAACGATGGGCACACGGGGAAAGGGGCACCACTCACACCCATGCAAAGTGCTTCCTCTGCTGCAAGAGGTTCCTACTGACCTCAAATGAACTGAAGGTGGGAAGCTGCTTCCCACATGGCAAACACTGCTGTACACTTCAGGAGAATGAAAATGAAGACTTCCCTGTGCAAGTTTAAAAGCAGCAAAGTCTGTCCCAGGGTAACACCCTCATCAGAGGGAGATGGGTAGCATCAGGCACTTCATTCTTTCTGTTTCAAAAGTTCTCCTAATTAGGTATTATTGTGTGGTTTTCATTGTGGAGAAGTCATTTTAATTACTCCTAACAGTCACTGGGGGAAATTACTGCTGTGCAGAGAGCAGATCAGCACTCTCCTGCCTCATACCCATGACAGGAAAAGTGCAATGTGCCATGTAGATAAAAATACATTGTGCTACTTATCAGATGCTCTTCTACAAATGAGAGATGGCCCACATAAGGTCCAGTGAACTTCAGAGAGGAAAATAACCTCCTTCTTCCATTTAGCTCTTGCAACACTGGTTTATGCTCATGGTACATTAGTATCTTCAGGGAGGAACATGCAGCATAAGAGGAGACAGGAGCAAATCTTCATTCCTTTCCCTCCCTCTCTCTGTCTCTTACTCATAGCAATTTTGTCATTCTCCTGGACTCTGGCTCTGTGCAAGGAACATGCTAAGGAATGAGGTGCGCTATTGCGTATGATCTAAAATTTGTCTAAGCCTCCACATCCAGCATTAAGGGATGAATTTTGAAGGCAATATATTTTTGTGTGCCCAAATTTTAATCTATCTGGCCATTTTAAAATCATAAAAGTGGGGGAAAAAAGCACTTTTAAAATGGTGCTTTGGAAACCATATGAAAGGCAAGCCAACACAAAGACAAGCTCAAACCTTCTCTGGATGGAGCCAGAGGTAAAACTCAGTATATAAGAATATCTGAATAGGAACAGACTTGAGCACTAACTGCAGAGGTGGTACCATAGACAGGGACCATCCTTCAAATCTGTTAGCTGTATCAGCAGATGGTACAGCTTGAGTGGAGTAGGAGAGATGCACTAATACCCAGGTTTGTGGGGTGCTGGCAATGCAGAACATCTGTAAAATTCAGCTCTGCTCTATGGGACAGACTGAAGCTGTTCCAATCATTTAATACCATAAATTTACCAAAGAGTGGAAAATGGAAGTGTGTTGGGCAGACAACGCAAATCTATTATTTATTCCTAAAAGGATCCCAAGTCTGACACCAGAAGCCACACTAAATAAATGTTTCTTTCCATATTAATTAACAGAATTGCTATTTTCATCACACCAATTATATGAATTCATTACTACTGCAGTGTCGGTACATATTCTCATGAACTGATTTTATGCATTGTTATTTGTAACTAAATTAGCAGTAACAGGCAAACGAAAGCCCAGAAATTGTTACGATAATACTGCTTGGAATAGACCTCAATACCCTTCTTCAAAGATATTCTTGGATGTAGTGAGTGTGAACACCTTCTCCAGCTGTTTGTGGTTGTCATTAATTAGACACTTCCGCAGGACCAGAGGTCCTGAAACCAACAGGAACGCGGGTTCAGGTGGAAGTTAACCAGGCAAATATGGACTGCACAATCCACTTTAAAGCCTGTTGTCATGGGAAATTTAAACTTTGGTAAGAAAGCCACAACTGAAATCTAAAACCTTAAGCAAATCTTGCTGGTCTCTAGCCAAACACCCAGGGAGAACATTTCAGTCACCAGTAATTCCTTCACCTAGCACACAGAGACATAAAAACATCCAGTGGCCAGGGGAGATGGGGATAAATTCAGGCCACATTAAGTATTTTCTCTTATTAGTGAGGAGTAATTAACCAGTGAATCCATTGGCATAGGGACGTGATATAAGCACCTGATGTCTTTAAAACTAGACAGGTCATCTACATTTTAAAAGCTCTGTGGTAACTCAGAGAGGGTTATCTGCTTAACACAGGAATGAGCACAGGATAACATGCTGTTCTATTCATGAGGTCAGTCTAAAACCACAGGACAACATTGCTACAAGCTGTAATGTCTGAGACTGTATGAAGTCCTTTGGTTCTCATGCAACTGATCTGCCTCTAGCAACATATTAAGTGTGTTGAATATTTATTTAAAAGGCCTCAGGTTTTCTGACAAAACCCAAGTCATCTTCATTTCATATTCACAGCTGACTTTACAAACCACAAGGCCAGATCCTCAGCTAGAATTCCACTGGAGTAAGTGGAGTTTGATCAGTTGCCATGAGATGAAAAATCTGAGTCCCTTATCACAGGCACCTATATATTTCCTCGTTTTCCCACATTACTCATGTAAGTCTCCCCTTGATTTCCATCTAAGGCTAATGGCTGTGAACAGACATCTCTACATCTTCAGAGCTGTGTTGTGGACTTTCTCTGGCATTTCTTAAGGGAATAGGGAACAATCAAGCCTCGAGTTAATCAGGAAACAAATAGATTTAGTGGAGTTATGGCAACAGGATAAACAGAATTAGCACTTCAGGAGGACAGGCTGAATACAGATGGGAACTCCATGGACAGGTTTCACTATCAAGCCAGGAGTTCCACGCTAAGCAGAGACAGAGGAGCTCTTAATGCTTTGTTTCTAACCAGAGATCTTGAGGAAAATACAACATTGCACAGTGGAAACTGAGTGTTTATAAGTATTTATACAAGTGAATTCAGTAGGAATGATGACAATATTGGTTTAAGATATTATCCTCTGCTAAAGGGCTGTAACCATAGGCTAAACACACATAAATGTAGTTCATGCAATGAGCAATGCATACACTGCATGCAGTCATGCGACCGTGGAATATCTAAGTGGGAAGGGTCCTCTGGAAGTCTCTAGTCCATGTACTGCTCAGAGCAGAGTTATTCCAAATCTGAATCTGACTGCTCATCACCATTTTCACTCAAATTCTCGAAGTCTGAGACAATAGAAATGGCACCAAACTGGGATAACCAGGACCAACATACATTACCTGCTCCCTTGCTGATCTATTTCTACTGTCAATACTTTTTTCTTCTATACAGAAAGAACAGGTCTTGTTAAAATCAGTGCCTGCTGCCTCTGTCCTGTCACCACGCACCTCTAGGAAGGGCAATCCACCTCTATAATGATCCTGACTTGTGTGCTCCAGCCTCCAAACACCTCCATGGTCCTCTACTGGAATCACTCCATCTTGTCAGCATCTCTCCTGCAGCCTCCATACCACACAGTGTCCAATGGGTATCAATCCCTGACTGTACTTGCAAAGGAGAGCTGAAATGAAAATCATCAAACACCTAGCTACTGTCTTTTGAAATTTTCACCATCTTTCAATGTCAGTGGTCAAAATCAGAACTCACCAGTCCAACCCAGCAAAAACTGAGAAACTAATTTCTGCCAGTCCTAATTAATAGCCATTTACATTTTCTGGCCTTATGGCTCATCTTTCTACCTGCCCAGGAGAGGAAATAACTTTTGCTGCATACTGAAGAATTGAGTTTAAGAATTTATGGGCTGAAGTTCCAAATGCTTTTGAGAATTTTCAAGCATTTTCCCCATACTGAAATGAGAGGGCTGTCAGCCTGACAGTGACAAAGCTATAGCAGAAGGATAGAATCATAGAATCATAGAATCAGCCTGGTCAGAAGAGACCTCAAAGATCACTGAGTCCAACCCTACCGTCGTTACTAGACCATGGCACTAAGTGCCACATCCAGTCTCGTCTTGAAAACCTCCAGGGATGGTGAATCCATCACCTCCCTGGGCAGCCCATTCCAATGCCTGACTACTCTCTCTGTAAAAAATCTCTTCCTAATGTGGCTGTGCCCTTTGAGAATTGTGTCCCAAAGCCATGTGTTGATTTCTGCAACTGCCAGTCACAAAGTCAACACAGAGCCTGCCACTTCCATATGGGAAGAGGTTGGGATAGGTTCAGTAATAGAAACCCTTCCTTGTGCTAGGAAAGGGCTTATGTAAAAGTGTATTAGGTTCAAAGACATGACTTAGTAACTCTGCCCTTAAAGAGAGGATTCATTTTGCTACGGGGAAGGAGTGGGGTTGTTCACCCACAGGATCCAACAGGAACTTTTGATAAGTGCCAGACATTTGGATGCATCCTGAGATATTTTGTCATTCCACAGTGCCAGCACAGGGAAGAGGGATTTGCTAATGTCACATCTTCAACTACTGCCAGAAAGAAGACTTCCTTAGCAAATGTGCTCATCCCTTTAATTTCACAGTTGATGCAGAGATGTGACAAGGGAAGAAAACCTGAGGCACTAAAGGACTCTGAACTAATGGGAAAAGGCAGAACAACAATCTGGAGTTGAAACAGCAATTTCAAACTGCAAATAGACACACCTTCAGAAGTTATGTATTTACCATAAGAAACAACTGATCTAAACACTGGTCTTTCTATTTTTTTAATGTTTTCCAATTCATAAGCACCATCTTGCAAAACACATGGTAGAAAACACTGGGCACCTTACAGAGTCACAGCCTTCCTATGGCCTGACTGTTTTTAATTACAGAAAAGGGATTCTCTCTACTTCTACTCAGATGCTCTAAAAGATGACAACCTCACTGACAGGGTGAGAAGCAGGAGGAATACTCTTACATTTGCAGATTTCCATGCAGAAACCAAAACAACTACCAGAAATGTTACAAAATGAGTGTATTTCTTCAGTCTTCATTGGAAAGAGGGACGGAGAGAAAATAAGCACTGCTGGTGCACTAGGTGATCATTTATCTTTGTTCCCAAGAAGCCTTTGTGGATGCAGTTGCTCTACTGATCTTGGCACATTGCCTGTAACATTTGAGGACTTTGCTGCCTTAGCAAAGTGTCCCTCCTGAATTCATTCCATTCACAGGTTGTTACTAAACAAAGGAACTGTCCCTTTTTATTTTTGTCAATGAAGAAAGCCTGCAGGATAAAGGGTGCAGAGCCCCCAGTGCTTGAAAAAAGCTCTTGTAAATAACTTCCATCCTCCAATTTGGAAATATTGTAGTGCAACACATTTTGATACTGATGTAGAGGTACTTGCATCTTCTTTTTAAATGAAAAATTAAGGTCTTTGGGTCATTGTCTTTGCATGATGAGCTAAAAAAACCCCCCAAAATCATGCTCTGGTGCTGTCATCACCACGTCAACATGGCTAACAGCAATACTGGAGTCCAAAGCCCTCATCATGCTACAAACTATAAAAAAATCCCAGACTTGCTTTGTCTTCTTCACTAACATATATCCAAATCTGCATTCTTGATCTCCCTCTGCATCCCCTGTGCTGCTGGCTGCCTCGAGTAACTGAACATACTTATCACCCCACTACTTATTAAAGCTCAACTCATTCATACCACAAGAACCACATGGAGAAAAGCTTCAACTGTGTCTCCCTTTCCTGCATGGCAATGTTGACCATGTTTTGTCTTGGAGAAACCTCATTCCCCATATGGCTGCCCCTGAGGGGAGAGCAGCTTCTCTGCACTGATGGCAGAACAGCCTACCCTCCTGTCACCTTGGCTGAGGGAGCTGTTTAGCCTGGAGAAAAGGAGTCCCAGGGAGACCTTCTCACTCTCTACATGAAAGGCGGTTGTAGCCAGATGGGGGTTGGACTCTTCTCCCAAGTAGGAAATTGCTTCAAATGACACCAAGGGACGGTTTAGGTTGGATATTAGGAAAAGAATTTATTCACTAAATGCTCGTAAGGCATTGGAACAGGCTGCCCAAGGAAATGGTTGAGTCCTCATCCGTGGATGATGTGTAGATGTGGTACTTAGGGACATGGTTTAGTGGTGAACACAGTGGGACTAGGTGAACAGCTGGACTCAGTTTTAAAGACCTTTCCAACCTAAATGATCCTCCTATTCTGTACATCGCCTGGTTTTGGTTTTCCCAGCCATTCTTCAGGAAATGGCTTCTCACCAGAAGGAAACAGTACTGAGAAAAGATGACTGATTTATTGTTCAAAAAACTGCAAACACCGCTCTAATTCTCAGCTGGCAGGAACTGTTGTGACTGAAGTCAAGAGAGCTGTAGTTATTTACATCAGCTAGGCTCTAGGCCATAAATACCTGAATTCCTCCCTATTACCCAAGCTGCCTAGACCCAGAGAGAAGAAAAATATTATTATTATTGCTAATAATTTTTTAAATTATTTGTATTCGCTGTGCATTCTCCTCTCTCCCCTGGGAAGCAGGTCAGTATTTAAAATTCTCTGAAAGCAGCAGAGGAGGCCTGGGCTTGGTGCTGGCACTCTGGTAAAAGAGACTTTCCCTCTCCACAGACCTGATTTCTCCCCTGTGAAATGGAGATGCTCCTGGTACCATGAGGCACCCTGAATCTTCCTAATGAAAAGGTTGAAGAAACTCTGGGCATCATTACTACCACAGTTT
The DNA here is from genome assembly GCF_000695815.1 of Acanthisitta chloris. Classification (NCBI taxonomy): domain Eukaryota; kingdom Metazoa; phylum Chordata; class Aves; order Passeriformes; family Acanthisittidae; genus Acanthisitta; species Acanthisitta chloris. The sequence continues at coordinate 27,880 of NW_008685466.1, forward strand.
CTACAAATAAATCCCAAATCCTCTGCACCCTGAACATTCTCTGGCTGCTCTGTTCAACCCAGCCCATGGATTCATCAGGCCAGACACATCTGGAGGATGGTACATGCTACCGGTTGTCTCTTACATACACAAAGCTAAAAAGAAAAGTGGATCTGCTGCATTTACTTTAAAATATTTTAAGCTTATTCCTAGACACTGAAGACAAGTATTCTCTTCATGTTTAAATTAATGAGAGGAGTTGGTACTAGCTGAAATAAGATCAAGAAATGTAGGAAATCCTTTGATGTTGCAAAACAGACTAACTATTGCTGTTTAAGTATTTGGTAAATTACACTTCATATGAAAGCATGTGCTTTAGTCAGGGCTACTTTGCATAGGCAGATGGGGTTTGTTTCATTTTCCTTAGCCTCTGTGTTTCAAAACTTTGGCTAGTTTTCTTTTTATGTTAATTGTTTGTAGGAAAGTTAGTTTGAGCCATTTGGAGAAAGACACTTAAAAGAAATCTCAGTAAGGGAATGAAAAAGGATATTTCTTTCTTCTTATACTTCTAAGCCATACTTCAGCAGAGAAATGTGGGACACTGTTTTGAAGTCAGGAGAATGAAGGTAAACCACAACCCTCTGCACATCACAGAAGTACTGGATATCTGAGTCACCCGTGACAATATTTCCACAGGACTGTGACAGGTGTACGAAGAACTGTTCTAGTCACAAATGGTCCATGCACTCGTCTTTCGGAAGAGAAAATTTATCCCCACCTTTCTACTAGGCTCCAGAGATCACACTAAAGAAAACCTGATCTGGATTCAGAGAGTAAGATTAAATAAATCTCAGTGATAGTCCCCTTAGGCTGCTAAATTTTTTTGTTTGTTTTATTGCATTTTTCTATTTATTTTATATTTCAGGCTGAATTGGTGGCCAATGTCAATTGCGGTTCAACAAAGCCAAGTGCCAGGTCTTGCACTCCAGCCACAACAACCCCATGCAGTGCTGGGAGAAGAGGCTGGAAAGCTGCCAAGTGGGAAAGGACCTGGAAGAGCTGGTCACAGCAGCTGAACATGAGCCAGCAGTGTGCCCAGGTGGCCAAGAAAGCCAATGGCATCTTGGCTTGTATCAACACTATTGTGACCAGCCGGACCAGGGAAGTGATTTACCCTCTGTGCTGGGCACTGGTGAGGCTGCACTTCAAGCACCGTGTCCAGTCCTGGGGGCCTTAGTTCAGGAGGACTTTGAGCTGCTGCACCATGTTCAAAGAAGGGCAGCAGAGCTGGAGAAGTGTCTGGAGACTAAGTCCTATTATGAGTAGCTCAGGGAGCTGGAGTTGTTTAGAAGAGTTATTGGAGCAAAGGAGGCTCAGGGGGTACCTTATCACTCTCTACAACTACCTGAGAGAAGGTTGTAGACAGGTCAGGGTTGGGCTCTTCTCCCAGGCAACTAGTGACAGGACAAGAGGACATAGCCTCAAGCTGCACCATGGGAGGTTTAAGTTGGACATCAGGAAGAATTACTTCATGGAAAGGGTTGTCAAGCATTGAAATAGACTGCCTAGGGTGGCAGTGAAGTCACCATTCCTGGGGGTGTTCAAGAAACAACTGGACTTAGTGCCATGGTCCAGTTGGCAAGGTGGTGGTTGGTGGAATGTTGGACTCAATGATCTCAGAGGTCTTTTGCAACCTAAATGACTCTGTGATTCTACTGTGGACCAAAATTAAATATATTCAATAACTGTAACAGAGAGGAAGAAGATGAGCTTGTTCATATAACTGCTAGGCACTAAGGGCCCTCTGGACATGGCTAAGGAGCCAGACAAACACCTGATCATTTCAGCCACACTTTGAATGAAGCCCATTTGCTGCTCTAGACAGGCTTGTTTTGAGGTCACCTTAAAATAAGACACAAAACACTGCATTTGAAAATGTTTTGGTGTCTGTTGTCACTGTGGCAATATGAATGTGATCACCTGGTGAGCAGTTAGCACTTCTTTCAGCTCTCTGCTAACCCAATACGATAGAGAACACAACTCCAAAATACGAGTGGTATGACAAGTTTTCAAAATTGTCTAAAAATATCGCTAGCCCACTGGCTGTTTATTGCAGCATGTCAAGTTCCATATCTCCGTGAGACCAAATTTCCCCCCTCAAAAAGGAAAAACAGAACAAACACTGATACTTAAAAAAAAAAAAAAAGGGAAAACCACACACACAAAATGAAGGACAGATATCCTTTCCCAGCACTTTCTGTTACCACTGAGGTACCTCTGTATCTCAGGTGCAGGAATTTGGGGAAACAGCTTATGAAGACAGGGGCTTTGGCACAGGAGCGTACAGGGAATATTTCCCTTCCCAGCGTCTAGCTGCCAGTCAGCCTGCTGGGCAGAGCACCTCTGAGGCAGCAGATCGGGGGATTTATGGTTGAATATAACCCTCTTCTTCCACCCCAGCAAGGTGGGCTGTGTGTGATGGGACTGGCACACCATGGTACAGGGTCAGTCAGAGCCCAACAGCAGTCAGAGACCCAGTTGCTACCTTCAAGCCAGAGTGAGCCTCAGGATCCGACACCCGATTGCCTCAAAACATGATTTTCATGAACTTATGACCCTTCTTCATATCCTTCTCCCAAATTCCCTCAGTGAGAAGCACGCAGCTCCAAAGCAGACAAGTAATATTGACTCCAATGCCTATCCCAGCCATGTTGATATAAACAAACAGGAACTGTGCTGAAGTTTTGCTGGAACTGCAGCTTTCCTGCATGCAAATGAAGAGTTCATCTCCCAGGTGGAGAGGCATGGCAAGAGCCACGTAAGAGATGAATGTTTACAAGGTCTTGAAGTCCAAGGAGTGGGCCCTACCTGAAAGCTTTTTTGCTATTTTGCGAGCTCCAAGATGGATACGAAATGGAGAATAAGCATATGTAATATGCCTATTAAAATACATGTATATACACACCCCTGTAAATTTCTGACTCTGTTTTGTCTTATCAGTAATTCATATTAATAACACCACATTGCCTTCTTCAATTCAGCCATCTGCCTGCACCTACCATGTCTTAGGTTTTAACATCCAGCTTGCGTAGGCAAGAACAAGCTTCCAGCCCGTTCCAACCTTCCTGTCTGCATCATTTCTACCCCAAACCACTAGAAGGCACAACATCCCAATGAATAATCTCAAACCAGCAGCCTCCACCCACAGGATGCAAGACCATCCAAAGAGGTGTAGGCGGGTGCAATGTGCAGAAGAGTAGCTGATCTCTCACCATGGATCAGCACTGGGAGTTTAGCATGTCATGACTTCTCACATCACATGCCTGCAAGGGAACTGCAATGGAAAGCTATCTCCCACTCCCTCCTTCTCAAGATACTTGCTAAAATCCTATCTGACAGACATGGAAGAACACAACTGACTGGATTAGGCACCAAATGCAATTAAGTATAGTGCATTTGTGACCATGCCTTGCCATATGGATTGACATCAAGATAAGATCAAGAGCATTTCTAGGTCCATATGATTGTAAATATATAAAAAGACTCAGACCATCTTCAGTCAGTGATGAAATTACTCCAGAACAGTGAGGAACTATATTCTCTTTAACCTCAATGCAGTAAACTAGAATGTTTTCTGCTATTTATGTGTTGTCCAAGTATTCCTGCTCTTTATCTTTCCCTTGTGGATGACACTTTTCCCCACTAAATTAATTAGCTTTCACTTGCTAAATCAATATTTCTCTCAAGAAGAAGAAAAAAAAGGAGCTAAAATGTGTACTGTGCAGAAAATACAGTACAAATGTATTGAATAGTCTAAAGAAAATGATATGTCCAGAGACTGTGGTCATTTAAAAGCCCTGAAATGTAATTTTGAAAATTGCTTTACCAAGTTAATAAAAAGAGAACCAATGAAAAAATCCACAAAGATACATATTTATTAAGTTCTTTTCTCTATTTTTCCCAATTATTGAAGGTTAGAGTTATGTCTTACTGGGCAATAAAAGATTTTCTAGGACCCTTCAGGTACACATTACAGTTCAGTTCCCGAAATGATCATAGCCAAATGAAACATCTTGGAAATGGACTGGCTGTACGTGTATCTAATACATTTGGTATTATATGTAAGTACTGGCTTCCAAAAATTCAAAAAACATCTAAAACAATTCTCTGTCCAGATGTAAAAAATATATACCTCTCCAAAAAGACAGGCTGAGATGGTACGTGCTGAAACAGGGTGAGGAGTGTCTAACAAGGCAGAGCCTCTTTTATGCCTGTCCTGAAGCACAGAGCAAAGAGATAAACTGGATGCAGGAGAGGAATAACATAGGTCAAAGTGTCCCTGCACCGTGACAATGGACAGCTCTCCTCTGAGAAAGTTCCCCTTGGAGTTTATTAGCCCACAGAGCAGCCAGCAGGACTGCTAAGTCATTGTCCTCCAGAATTGTCTTTGTCCCAAAAAGTACTTCACCTGTAAGAGCTTTCCACTCAGAAAAGCTGCAAGGTACTTCCCAGATCTGTGGAGAAAGTACAAGCATAAATATCTTTTCTTTCATCATTGCTCTGGTCTCCACAGCCTTAAAGAAGGGAGTTCATTTCACACAGGTATGATTTTACAAAACCCTGGCCAGTCTCAAAAGCAAAAGAACACCAATCAATAATATCCAAAATAACACCCAGCCTCTATAGAAAACCAACTGTGTGAGCTACACAAAATCACAGACACATTTAGCTGCCTTGCTCATGTGTTGTTGGAACAGTCCTTGTAAATTCCCATAACAATGCATAAAACCAGAGGAAGGGAGCACTGTTGTATTGAGACTGCAGATGCATTCAGCACTTTTTCTAACACTTAAGTGACCTACCCAGTAGGGCTATTTCTAACAGGAACTTGCCAGTATAATATGAAAGGAGGCAGAATTCCCAGTTTGCACCAGGGTGAGAAGCACATCTCAGGACAGACTGTGTGTTTCCCTCTGGCAGTGCATGCCTGACACAACCATTGCCAGGCTCTAGAAGGAGCACATTAACTTCTGCACAGCTCGGGAAGTCTCATTCAGTAGCAAGCTGAAATGCAGGTTATTTGGCATGCAATTTTCCATTGCAGAGGATCAAAAGCTACCATGGCACACAGTGTCACCAGCATTTGCTCTGGAAGCAGAGAGCCTTGAGCCAGATCCCAGCCCCACACTTTGGCAGCAGCGTGCTGCCACCGAGGGCTCTTTCAGACACAGCCTATATGTTCAACATATTTTGTCTCTCAGCTCTTTACTCAGATGTTCCTCCCTTGGAGATGTTTTTGCAATGCTATTTGACCCTTGCCAGCCAGTGTAGTATAGTGTTTTTGACAGGATGTTGCTGGCAGGGTAGCCCACTGCCTATCTCCATCCTTAGGAGCTTCTCTGACCTCTGAGGAACAACAAGGACCATGCTGACAGCTTTCCAACTCAGACTATACATCTCTGTGTGGCCACATGCCTGTGCTGCCTTGTGTAGGGCTGCCAATCTCATGCACAATCCTCCACTTCACTGGCACAGCAGCCATTCTGAATGAGTCTGTATATGCTTTAATTTCTGCAAAACTCAATCATTAACTTGGCTCTAGGGAGTCTTTCCAAAGGGGGAACTGTTGCCATTTTCTTCAGAGACAGGGCACAACATTACCTTTATAACATTTTGTTGAAGTGACAAGCTGTAGTGCTACTGAGCTCTAGCAGCTCCCATTAAAAATGACTACCATGTGTGAGAGATCCAGACATCCCAGGCTTTGTCCCCAGATCACCCTGCCCATCTTCTCTGTAGTTCTCACAACCTCCCCAGGCTGACAAATATGCTGCTGCTCAGTTACTGCTATTTTTTTTATGATCTCATTTCACTCCAGCACATATTGATGCTACTCTACTGTAATCACAGGGGTTAGGACGGGGTAAACTCAGGGGTTTTTTCTGGATTTGTTTATTGATGTACTCTTTGAAATCTACTAGCTCTAAGCTTAAAGCATAGCTGTAATGGCAACACAGCTTGCCAGGTCTTACAGAGTCACTGTCTAAATGGGATAGGATTTACTGAGCCACACTGCCCACATAAGTAATCCAAGAGTCAATAACCTAATGAGTCCTAATAGCAAACAACTCCTGTGCCCAGCCATGCCATGACCCTAACACTTCTGCATTTTTCTTTCTTTCTCTGGCCTTCGTCTCTCGTACAATCCAGAGCATCTTCTTAGTGACTCTTGATAACATCTTCTCCACCCACAAAATTTTGGATGCTGTGTGCTCCTGCTTACCTGCAGCACCCTGCCAAGGTTGTCAGGGCACACAGAGCTCACCTGCTTGTATGTCATTTCAGGGCTGCTCAATAATACTGTCAACTCCTCCAGTCAATTTTAAGAAAGACACAGGACAAACACCTTTGATATGACTCCTGTGCCTCACTTAGAGAGTATGATTCGGCATTTTAGGGAGAAGAGATGATACTCTGAACCAGTGATTTTCATTCTCCATGTGCCTTAGGTACCCAGCCTATAGAGAGGCCAGAAAGTCTCAAGCACAATCCCTTCCTCTGGAAGCCTGTTTTAGCTTTTGAATTTCTCTCAAAAGTCATCTGCTTCAGTTAGATGGACAGTTCAGCAAACTGCAGGGCAATAGTAAGACTTGCACAAAAGCTTGGCATTCCTCAATTTCTGTTCTGATATGAAATATTCCAAAATCCTCAAACGTGTATTAAAGAGAATTTTGGGGAAGAGTTTTCTTCAAAATTCCCTATCCAATCAAGAAGTAACAGAAAACCAGAATTTTGTTTGCTTCTTTCTGGAACTTTAGTCCTACATTAATTCTAAACCTGAGTGGCTGATATCTAGTTTAAACTAAAAGACCATTCATCCTGTGAACCATGGTCCTTATAACTTGGTGGAATGTTCAACAATCAATAGGAAAATGAAGGTCTCTCCACTCCCTTTCTGTAACTTTCATGTGAACCATAAAACGTATTTCACAGAGCTGAATCAAAACTACTTGTTCCTTCCAGTATGATTCTTCATCCCAGACCTATGTCTTTCCTTAATTCTTGCTTTTCAAAGTGTTACTGGTTAATGCATGTAACCTAAATTCTGAGGAAAACAGCACTCGGGTAACCATTGTGTGCAAAAATTAAAGATCATGGTCTCATTCAAAAATCGGTGGCTGCTGTCAGCCAAGCAAAGTTTCAGTAGAAAACCATTCTCTTAATTGCTTCTTTTCTGAAACCTGATCTCTATTGTGAAGTTTGAACAAAATGTTCCAGCATGAATAGTATCTATATAAAAAATAAAGAATATATATCCAATTCTATAAAGCATTGTTCCACATTCTAACATCAGGGTAAAGAAAACAGAAGAAACAGGTACTCTTCATGTCATCAGCTTTCTGAAACCCTATTCTGACGTGTATGAAACTTAATGAAAGCAATCCAGAGTCTACATCAATACTAATGCAATACCATGCACCTCTACAGATATATTCCCCCTTTCTAATCTATAGAACATGAAAGAATTTGAGAGCACCTGCTATGCTTAGAGCTTTCCTTCCAAGACCATAAATCTAATGCTAACAAAACAATCCAACCAAACCCAAACCAGCTTTTGCCTCCCTAGAGCCATGAAACCCTTCCCATATCCATCCCTAAGCTATTACAGCAGGCTCTCCTCTCCATGACATGAAAATTCAGCATTTGCTCTTTTTGCTCCAAATCCAGCAGAATCAGACTGCTCCCTTTGGAAAGCCCTGCCCAAATCAACAGAGCTTGTGTAAATCCTGCTTTTCTAACCCAGCTCTCTGGGCACAGCAGCAGCTGTGGAGGATCATCCTCCTGACTGCTTGCAGAAAGCCATGCTCTAGTGCTCCCTGTGACTGCTGGCAGGGCAGGAAACCATACCCAGTCAAGCAGTCCATGCATTCAAACTAATCTGAGGCTGATTGCTCCTACCAAACACCATTCTTCTTGCTAATCCCAAGGGTCACAAAATAACCAGTAGGATGCTGCACACCTCATCGCTTTCTTTTCAAATCCCTGGCAAAAAAAACCACCAAACCCAAACATACCCAGGTATGGAGTGTCTATATAAAACAATTATATAAAGGTATTTGCTTCTGTAAGGACTGTTCTTCCTCTGAACAGCATCATACATGATGAAAACTGCTTTGCACATCGCTATCCTTAAAAAAACTCTTTCCTAATTACCTAGAAAACTAGTAATATCTGTTTGTAAACCAATGGAATATGATTTGACATTATTTGGCCATAAAAGAACATGTCGAAAACAATCTGATCTGCTTTCATTCTAACTACAGCCCCAGGAAAACCTACATCTAGGCTGGCAGTGCCTATATAAGTCCTTCACTTCCATGTTTCTCATGCCATCTTTATATCCAGGAAATTCATCACTGGAAACACGCTCTCCCTGTGTTTGTCTTTCCAGAGGGGTAACTACCCTGCACCCTTACCATCAACTACACCATGATCACCAGTCTCTGAATTAATAGCAAGAACAGTCCTTCTCATAATAATTATGAACACTAAAAGCAAACCTA